>NW_024964386.1:0-8342 GCF_019238085.1 Lagopus leucura
CTCTGGGCTAGGCCTGGCCACTCATCAGGGTAGAGCTGCTGCCATGACAGACACAGCTGTAGGGGGTGCAAGTTGAGTTGGGATACACGTAGCATGTGGGTTACAGGTTGTGTATGCCTGAGTATCTAATTCACACTAAAAAGCCTTGGCTGTATGCATGTGGTGACTGGAATCCCTTTGCGTTTTAGAAGCAAAGTTCAGAGCCAGAAAGTAAGGGAACACAAAATGATGAAAAAAAGAAGAAATGATCTATGGAAAAGTAATTGTTATAGATGTTCTTTGATCCTGGAAAATCATAAAAATAGTCTTGGGGGAAAAAAAAAAAAAAAAAAAGCAGGTAACTGTCCAAATGTTAGCTAAATACACTAAACACTAAAACGCCTGTATAGATGTATGTATATATACAGGTATGTAATATACCTGTAATGGAATACTGTTGAGAATGTACATCCTCTATTGTCACACCACCGGCATCGGCCTCTGATATTGTGGACGAATATAATCAAATAGGAGACGTTACTGTTGAAGCAGACCTCATACATACGCATTGAATCAGCTGTACAATTTTCTCTTCAGAGGCCTAATTTGCTTAGTGTATAACCAAGATGTTATAATCACAATATAATTGTGTATAATCAATAGATATCAAGATGTTATAATCGCAATATAATCAAGAGAGTAAGGCAAAGCAAACAAGGATCACAAAAAGAGAATAAGTGGAAGAGCTTACTCTTGGGTTGAGCTCACCAGAAGATACCAAAAGAGGGGATCTCCAGAAGAGATCCTTCCCCTCTGGTAGCCACTCCACCCCTTCCGGCAGCACAGGTGAATTGCCTTCACCTGTGCTCCTCTGGCTGACTCAAGGCTCACCTCAGGTGATTAATCAGAGGTTCAGGCCGTGACTCAGCAGTTCCCATACACTCCACCCCTTCACGGCGTGAACCAATGATCAGGTTAACAAAAGGGTAAGCTTTCCCTAATACAGAGATCCAGTATATCGCAACGCTTATACAATTTTATCGCGACGTATGTTGGTACAGTTCAAGACAAGTGATGATTAGTGGATGTCTATCTTCTTCTATGGGCCAGTGCTCGATGATGTGACTGGAGGCATGAGGTCCTGAGGTGCAAGTCCATTCTATGTTCCATCAGTCCCATGCAGACCATCACCGGGTGTTGTACGTGATCTGACAGCAACACTGGAACGCTTGATGGCATTTTGTTCCTTCCGGTGGTCCTGAAGGATCACAGACTCACGGGGAGTAATACAGATGTTTTACAGGTACCAGGAGGGGAAGGTCTGCTCTCCAGGGCAAGATACAGGCCGTATTTCTGTCTTGGGTCAACACTTCCGCTTGTACTGGGGCACGTCCTGGCCGCCTGTACCACACCTTTTGGCCGGATATCTGCGGCTGCATAACGATATCAGGCACCAAAGGAGGTGTCCTGATCTGCCACAGGGACACGATGGGGGTCCCTTTAGCAATAAAGATCGGAGTGTTGACCACAGTATCAGTAGGCCATGTACCTATTACTGGAGGGACTACTGAGCCTCCCACCTCCAATAGTCTCCCCCAAGGTGTAAGTAGGCCACACCACTTGGGTCCTACCTGCACCTTCCAGGGCCATTTTATTTTATGGGTACCTGGCTCTAAGTTTTCAGGGGCAGGGAGCAGAAGATTATTTTCATTACCAATCTGGGGTCTTACCTGATGATCAGTGCCCGTAATTTGGATCCTAAGCGGGGTGGCCCATGTCATCTGCAACATTCTCAGGGCACTGGGTCTGCCATCTCGAGGTCTTTCATTCAGGTCCCGCAGGGTTTCATACAGTCTTTTTGTCCACCCCTGCAAGGACTGGGAGTCTGTCTTCAGGGCAGCCTTAAGAATACCATTATAACGTTCGATGAGGCCTGCCCCCGTTGGATTATATGGCAGGTGGAATCGCCATTCGATGTTATTTTCTTCTGCCCAGCGCTGTATCGTTGCACCAGTAAAATGAGTCCCTTGGTCGCTCTCGATGACTTGAGGTGTCCCGTAGGCAGACATCAGTTTAGTGAGTGCCTTGATGGTATACGCCTGGTTTGCTTTCAGTACTGGATAGGCCTGCAGTAGCCCACTTGCAGTGTCGACACAGGTCAGGGCATATCTTGCCCCTTCGGAACGAGGAAGGGGCCCGATGTAATCGACCTGCCATCGCTGGAGAGGATTGTGTCCCCTAGCAAGATGGGCTGTTGTTTCGGGCAACGATCTCGGTCTCATCTTGGAGCAAGCGTCGCAATCCTGGCATGCCTGGACAATATCAGATAGTTGTATGGGCAGTCCCCATGCTTTAGCAGCTGCCCACATTGTCTTTTGTCCAGCATGCCATAGCTTCTGATGTAACCCGCGGGCGATGTTCTCAGATGGTGAATTCTCAATCCATCGAACTCGGGCCAGTGTGTCGGCTTCATCGTTTCCCGGTGATTGTAGGGGCTGATGACCAGAAACATGGTAGACATGTACAGTCCTGTGTTTGACCGTATTCCATATATCTAACCACATGTCTTTGCCCCAGATCGGTCGGGCGTGGATAGTCCATTCCTGGGTGGCCCACTGTGCAATCCAAAGAGTGAGCCCCCGGTACACAGCCCAACTATCTGTGCAGATGTTCAGGATACCATCACCGGGTTCCTTGGTTATAACCATCCACACGGCTCGCAGTTCTGCCCATTGGCTGCTCTGACCATCCCCCTCATCGAACCAGATTGTCTCGGTGGAAGGATGGTATGCTATTGCTCTCCACTTGCTCGGGTTGCCCTTGCTGGACCCATCTGTGTACCAGGCATCTTCAGGGATAGGATATTTTCCCTCCTGAACGGGACTCTTCTCTGGTGGAGCGACCAGTATTTCTTTTGGTGCATCACTGTGATACGTAACTGGGCCTAGGCTCTTCTGGAGTTCTTCTTTCAAGGGGGATGAAGACAGACTGCTCCTTTGGCTGAGATAGGCGACCCATCGTGCCACTGTTTGTGCTTGGGCCACCCCTGTCTTAGGAAGGTGGGTCAGATCTTTCACCCACCCCTGAATTGGCAGAGTGGTCTTGACTATAACTGCAGCTGTTTGAGTTATTGGCTCTACTGCCTGTAATGCCGAATAGGCAGCCAATAACTGTTTTTCAATCATACTGTATCTTTCTTCTGCTCCGTGCCAAACCTGAGACCAGAAACCAATGGGGGTCCGAACAGAACTCTGGCGTTGCCACAGGCTCCAACCGAAGCCGTCTTGAGTAACATGAACGTCCAACTTGGCTGGGAGGGTAGGATCGAATATACCCAATGCCTGAGCTTGTTTAACTGCCAATTTCGCTTGTTGGAAAGCATCCTGATCGGTTTTCCCCCAGTCCCATAGCTGCCCCTTTTTTGTGAGTCTGTATAGTGGCCTTAGCAGCTGTGCTAGGTGAGGTATAAAGGAACGCCAATAACCCAATATACCTAGAAACTCTTGCAGCTGCTTTGATGTTGTAGGGACTGGGAACGCCTGAACCTTATCTATAACAGCACTGGGTAGCACTTTGGTCTTTCCTGACCAAACCACCCCCAGGAATTTTACAGACAGGCCTGGACCTTGCACCTTTTGGGGATTTATAGCCCATCCCCTTTGTTGTAAATAGGCAGTTAATGAATCTGCTGCCTGTCCTACTGCCTCCAGTGAGTTGGATGTCAACAGGAGATCATCAATATAATGATATACGTTAACATCATCAGGTTTTCTCCAGTCAGCCAGGTCACGCGCCACTAGATTGTGACAATACGTTGGTGAATGCACGTACCCCTGTGGCAGGACCTGAAAGGTCCACTGCCTGCCTCCCCACGTAAACGCAAACTGATCTTGCAATTCCTCAGCAATTGGGATACTGAAGAATGCATTTGCTAGATCTAGGACACAATGATAGGCTTTTATCTCCCTACTCAATGTGTCCATTAGGGAGGCAATATTGGGTACAGCCGCATGAATAGGCGGCGTGACCTTATTTAATTCTCTGTAATCTACTGTCACTCTCCATGTGCCATCCAACTTTCGCACTGGCCATATGGGGGAGTTATACGGGCTGTGTGCAGGTCTTATAATGCCCACTTTTTCTAACTCCTGCACCGTTCTCGATATTTCATCTTGCCCACCCGGGAGTCTATACTGTCTAACATTAGTAATCCGGCGCGGTTTCGGCAGGCAAACAGGCTCATGTTTCGCATGGCCTCTTAATATTGCCTGCACCGCCCGGATACTGATACATCTTTGTCGAAGTCTGAACTCTCCCACAGTTGTTTGGAGAGCCAGACCCCATAGAATGTCTATGCCCAGGATGTATTCTTGAACTGGGGCAATAGACACCTTGTACTCCCGGGGTGGGAGACGCCCAACCCCCAATTTTAACCATGTTTGGGTGACAGGAATAGTCTGTCCCCCAAAACCACCAATCATCACTCTGTCGCCATCAAATTTTCCCGGATCTCCATAGATAATTGATGTTTCTGCTCCTGTGTCTACTAGTGCCATAACTCTCTGAATATTTTTTCGGGACCAATAAATCGTTAATTCTACATAGGGCCTCCGGTCCCGTCTGGAGGCCCTACGGGGACTAACATCCCTTGTCACTGCATGAATTGTGCTAGGGCCAGTTCTTTTGCTTCTGACGGCTCAGGCATTGTGGCCCGAGACACCTGAGGTGGCTTCTTTTTCCTGTTTGGAATAATAAAATCTTCTAGGTTCCATGTTGTTGTTGGAACCCTCTCTATAGCTCTTACCCTTGATTTCTTAGGGTAGCTCTGGAATTTTTGATTGTCCTTTAGTTGTCTCCAGAGCTGGAGAAAGACGTGGTTGGGCTGGCGGTCAATCTTAGCAAATTGGACCCCAGCCCAAATTAAATTATTAAACATTTGTTTTCGGGATACCCTTATGGGTCCCGATGGAGGAGCTTGAGTAGCCGGCATTTTGGTTTTATTTACCGGCAGGACCTCTGCTTCCTCCAAAAACCGAATATTGCACCTAGTCCGCAGGCGTTCTGTTTCTCCCAAGTCGGCAACTAACTGGGCAGCCTGCTGGACTACGGCTTCTGATGCTACAAGAGGATTTAATATGGAGACTAGGGTGCCGTACAGATGGGAGGGAGCTTGCTGTAAAATTAGATCTCTCATCCCTGCTGAAAATTTAACCATACCAGGGCCATCAAATGTATCTTCATAGATGGCCTCTCTTACACCCAGTTCACGGATATAGTTTTGAAGGTCCTCCATGGAGGACCACATACCTGTGTGTAACGGTATGTCTGATTTATTCGGCCATACCATATGGCAGGCCGCCATTAACCATTCCAGTATGAAATGGTTTTCATCACGATATTGATTGCCTACGTATAACCTCTGTCTGAGAGCAGGATGGACGGTCATGGTGGCCAACTTAGCTACTTCTGGGCCATTCACCAAGACACTTTCTGCCCCAGAATCCCACAATCTCAATAACCAAGCCGGCACACTTTCTCTAGGCTTCTGCCGAAATCATTGTACTAAGTCCATTAATTCTGTTGCCGTGTATGGCCGAGCTGTAACATGTAAATGAGTCTGGGCAGGGGGCCATTGATCAGGCAGCACCCCTGCCGCTCTGTCCTGTACTTTTTTTGTTTTTTGGGTTACAACAGGACAGACTTCCAGTGGATCAGTTTGAATTGGACATTCAAGATCTGATTTGGATTTCTTGTTCTCCTGATCAACGAAGTCTGTTGACTCAGGATTCTGGTCATCATTTATTGAAATATTACGAATTTGGCCTACAGGAAGATGTAGAATTGGCTTCTTCCCCGTTAAAACGCCAAGTTCGTGCTCCAGCTTTTCAATGCGGTCTTTCAAAAGCTGATTTTCAGTTTCTAAAGTATTATTACTTAAGTCCACATGATTTAAGGCAGTTAATAATGGCGATGCCACCATGGAGGCAGCCAATTGTCTTTCTTTGGTAGTGAGGACATCCTTGCCAAGTCCTTGAAAATAGTCCGCCATGCGATATGGGGAGAGATTGCCCATAACGCGTAAGGGACCCCATTTTTCAATGATGGCAGCTAACTCATAACAGGGGGATCCCACAAATCCTGGGATCTGCCCTGGAATCATTTTCTCTAGAGGAGTATTGTTCTCCCCCTTGACCCATTTACAGAAATTCCATAGAAAAGACATGATGTTAATTTCAGTATATTCAGCCTGCCTGGCTCGCCAAGTGTATAACCAAGATGTTATAATCACAATATAATTGTGTATAATCAATAGATATCAAGATATTATAATTGCAATATAATCAAGAGAGTAAGGCAAAGCAAACAAGGATCACAAAAAGAGAATAAGTGGAAGAGCTTACCCTTGGGTTGAGCTCACCAGAAGACACCAAAAGAGAGGATCTCCAGAAGAGATCCTTCCTCTCTGGTAGCCAGCTCTTAAATAGGTCCAGGAGGGGTGGAGCCAGGCTCCACCCCTTCTGGCAGCACAGGTGAATTGCCTTCACCTGTGCTCCTCTGGCTGACTCAAGGCTCACCTCAGGTGATTAATCAGAGGTTCAGGCTGTGACTCAGCAGTTCCCATACACTTAGGCAATCAACACCATCAGTAAGAACATCTATTGTATAATGCACCAAGATCTACCTGACTTCCTAGTAATCGAGGTGCTGAGACTGTAACTTGTCAACTGAATCAATGTATATTGATTTTATATTGCTTTTGCCACAGTGTATACTAATTGATTCTTACAAAATCAGAATCATTTTAAAGAGCCTGAATTTTCAAGGCACTCATTGAACTGTACATAAGCTTTATTTGAGAAGCCCCTTATGCAAAAAGCCACTTTTTCTAGTGGATGAGCACACACACTTTCTCTCAAGACAGTTTAATCAAAGGTTTATCTTAGTGCAAGTTAAAAGATTTTCAATGAAGTTGTTTTGGAGGTTATTCTTCTTACCAGACAGTGGCATGAAGATGTTGATTGGCTTTTTACTGTGTAGCTTACTGTGCAGATGCTAGGTAGGAGCCTGCTCAGTATCTTTCTTTGTATTCAATTTGCAGCGTCATTAGGGGACATACAGCACCATGTATCTTTAACCTTTCTCAGCCACCAGCCATTTTTTTTCTTCATGAATTTTCAGTTATTCTCAATGTATTTGGAGCACATAGTAATGGGAATGTCTGATATCTTTTTATCCAATGGTTGTTTAACCCATAATGAAATCACTTACCTACATGAATGTTGTTCCTAGATGACGTTGCATATTAACAGGAGTAAGAGGTAAAAACATGAGTAAAGTGCAAGATATTTCATGATAAAATCAGCAAACACTCCAGACATAGCAATTATAGCCTAATTATTCAATGGAAACATGAAAATATGCATGAAACATATATATATATATATATATGTATATACGAGAAACAATTCTATTAAGCATGTTAAAATAACTGAAAGTAGATTTGTCCCAAGAAAATATATGTAACGAAGCTTCTGCTTGGCTTTAAGATGCACACACATTATTTCTTTGACTTGCAAAGACAAGCATGTGTGATACTTTACTGAGTACTGAGTTATTTCAGCTTTCTGGGAGCTGTATACTAATGCTGTGTCATCAGAAAACTTCTGAAATGAGGGTTTGATACTCTAACATCAGTGAACAGCATAGTGCTACTGATCTGTAACCTCTCAGCAGCAAAACAGAGAAATCCGTGTAATTGATTCAGTGTCTGTGAGGAGAAGCAACACCTTTTAATACACCACCTCAGAGAGCTGGAAGAAAAAATAGACAAATTTTATTTTACCTGCTTCATCAAAGTGCATACAATGGAATTTGTTTGAGAGAACTCCTTTATATTGCAGATGGAAGGACAGAACCTGCCTGTACAAATCTCCATGAATACATGGCAGAATACCTTAGCCATGAGCAGATAACTCTTTTCTTAAAAGCGTAACTTCTGACACTCTTGACAGCAATACCTGAAATGCAGCTGGTGAGTCTTGGAAAAGGAAGGCAGACAGAAAAAAGACACCATTTAGTCTGGATTTGATTAACGTTACTCTGTTGCTCTCAGTTTGTTGCAGAACTTAACTTCTACAATGACAGGGGGCGTCATTGACACTTTGCATCATATCTCTTTGAAATTCTAGGCCCCTTTCAGTCAGATTTGGCAGAGAGGAAAGAGTTTTTAAAATGTTACGTTTTTTATTCATTGAAGATGATAATGATCCAGTTGTAGCAATAACATATTTCTATTTGAAAAGTGAGTTATAGTGATATTTGCCAAGATCTGTTTTTCAGCGTTTTTCAGACTTCACATACAG
>NW_024964387.1:0-4139 GCF_019238085.1 Lagopus leucura
GAACCTCCTGTCACCCCATGAATATAAATTGATTTTGTCCCTTGGTGACTCGAGGGCATTAGAGTGCACTGTGCACCAGTATCCACCAGGGCCTTATATTTCTGTGGTTCTGATGTACCAGGCCATCTAATCCACACAGTCCAATAAACTCTTATTATCCCTTTCCCCCCACTGGCTGGGGGCAGGGCCCCTCTATTTGTTACCTCTGTTGTCTGCAGCAACTGGAGCAATCACCTTTCTGGAGAAGTTCACCTTGGTGGTTGATTTGTCTTGTAACTCTTTTACCCGTGCTTGAAGTGCTGGAGTAGGTTGCTTATGCCACTTCTTCATATCTTCTCCATGGTTGCGTAGGTAATGCCACAAGGCAAAACGTGACGTGGTCTTACTGTTGTCACTTGTTCGAGCAGGAGGACGTCTTCTTTTGATAGCTGAGACGTTGGATGACACTGACTGGGAGGAAATCAAGTTGGCTAGCCCCTCAAGTAGGCTGTTTTGGGAATTCTGTTCCTCATTGGATGTATCTGTTACCACCATGTATTCATCGGCATCAGGCACAATTGATAGCTTATCTATTATATCTTCTTGTTTGTTCTCCATTCTGTCCAGCTTTTCAGCTACTTTTTCAATGGCTGAAACACAAGCTCGTAGAGGGCTTAAATGTAACTCAAAGTCTTGAAGCTTATTAACCAACTCATTTTTAAGGGGTCTTCTTTCCCCTCTGCCATACATAGCTGTAAATGTACTGGCGTACCTTTCTGGTGCAGTCTTTGTGAATGTACGCCACATATTTGGTGTACACCTGGCTCTCTCAGGATCATGCTCTTGGTCTGGCTCATCAGGAATGAAATCGGGGCTATGTAGTGTTTCCACCACAGCACATTCTCTCAAATAACGGATGCCTTCTTCCAAATCAGCCCATTTCTTCTTCTCGGGCATCAGATCGTCTTTGAAGGGGTGTCTTTCTCTTACAGCTAACAACATCCTCTTCCAGAGGGTGAAGGCCTGGTTCTGGCATGTACTAATACCTCTGTCAATGGCTGAGTCCCTAGCAATGCCACCCAGTTGGCGAGCTTCTCTACTATCTAGCCACACACTGTTGGCCCCATTGTCCCAGCATCGAAGTAACCAAGTAGCAATAGGCTCATTTGGGTGGCGTGAGAAGTCTTTTCTCAGACTTCGAATTTCATTCATTTTCAGAGATCGATCCACAAAGGTAACAATATCTTGCTCACCTCTTGCTCTTCCAGGACTTCTTGCCCTTGTAGGTGTTGGTGACCGTGGTCTTACTGAGGGCCCCTCCCCTGGACTCAGAGGTGCTTCTCTTGGACCTCGGAGCCACTCCTCTGGACCTCTTTCCTCCTCTTTCTTCTCTTCTAACTGAGTCGAGATTCGCTTTGTTTTCCGTCCTCTTACAGGGGCAACTGACATCGATTGTGGTGCCTCTTGTGGTTGATCAGGTTGGTCGGTTCCAATGTTCTCATCCTCCAGTTCAGCTTGGAGCTTGTTTCGTTCGATTATGACAGTATCTAGCTCAGATTGGAGGGTGTGTTGTTGAGATTGAAGATTGTTGAGTTTGGATTGCAGGGAGTCTCTTTCAATTCGGAGGGCATCTCTCTGAGATCGGAGGTTTTTCCTGTGGAGCAGGAGACTCTCTCGCTCATTTTGAACTGTTTCCCTGAGGCTCTCCCTTTCAATTTCAGAAGCTCTCTCTCTCTCCAGGATAGTATTGAATAAGGCCCGATAAGCATTAGCCAGGCCCCAAATCATATGTGCCTCCTCAGAACTGCCCAAGCCGCAACATTCCTGCCTTAAATAGCTGTTTAGACTCTCAGGGTCTTTCAGGTGTTCTGGAGTAAAGTTCCATGAGACTGAAGATTTCCATCTGTCTAAAGTCTTTCCCAGACCTTTCCACACTCCCTGCCACTCAGTATTCTCTGGTTTTGGGGAGGACATCCTCAAAGTATAATAAATACTAATACTGAGCGAAATGATGAGCAATACATTCAGGGAGATTAGTAATGCGACTAGGTGTTCATTCAAAAACTGCATTACAGGCTGAAAGGTGAGACTGGAAACCTTAAAAAATCCCAGTCCTGTAAAATTGGCAGCTGTCTCCGGAATTGTAAACCACATTGTACGAACGTGCCAGGTCCATATTTCCACCCATGTTTTCATTTGATTGTATAAGCCGATTGCTCCATAGAGCAAGGTGGCAAGCTTAATTAATGCCCAGTACGTTTTGAGCATTAGGAAAGAAGAGGCAGCAGCGTGCAGCCCTTTAAGAGTAAGTTTCACTACAGAAAGCATTTTTTTTTTTTTTTTTTTACAGAGGCAAGATAGTAAAGCTCAGAGTTTACAAATATCCTACGATACTGGCAGTCCGCCTGGAGTTTTCAAGGTCACACTTTCAGAGAGTAGCGGTGAAACAGATAAGCTTTACCAACGGAACTCTCCGAGAGCAGAGAGTCTAAACAGCTAGAAAGCAACTGCTGCCCGCATTCTCCACCAAAAATGTCAACGGTTTATGGGCTGGTCCGGCCCAGTTCCGTGACCAGCAGGGCGGAGGGATCTGCGGATCCGCGCCTCTGGGAAAGGGGAAGCAGGGGACCCCAAAATACTTGAAAACAACAGCACTGATCTGAGGTGGAACAAATGATTTTACTAAATATAGTATTAGTAAAATACAATGAGAGAGAGAGTCTGTTTGAATTGTATAGACCTCACCACAATGCTGGGGTGAGAAGTGCAGTCCAGTTGAGTGACTGAAGTACAGACGGCGAAGCGCAGGCGGCGAAGCGCAGACAGCGAAGCGCAGATAGCGAAGAGCAGGCGAAGAAGAAGGATCAGGTGACCTTGCTTGGAGTTATATCCCCTTGCTGACCGCAAAGTCTCCTGGGGAAATGTAGTTCTTCTCCGACGGACGAACATTCGGCAGATATCAAACCCCACCCCCAGTGCATTACATGATGTTATGGTGTGGAATACTGATGACCAAAAATCATAAAACCATGACATTCCACCCCTTATTCTACATCACTACATCATGCTTAACACATGGGATTACAGACTGCACTCCCCCAACATCAAATTCCCTTGTGGTACACACTGAACATCCCCGTTTTTCTGCATCACCCACCAGGTGGACCCAGGTCCCTGGGCAAAGACAGTTCCGCGAAGAGGTTTGCCCTTCCCAGAAGCAGGAAAAACCCAAACTGCTTTTCCTAACATGCTCTTTACATGTACTACAGGGACCTTATCTCCCTCTACAATATGTAGGGAGGTGGATTGGGTAGGACCATCTCGACTGATTGATCCTCTGGTGTTAACCAGCCAGGTGGCTTCTGCCAAATGCTTCTCCCAGTGTTTAAATGTTCCGCCACCCATTGCTTTCAACATCGTTTTTAACAACCCATTGTAGCGTTCGATCTTACCAGAGGCTGGTGCATGATAGGGGATATGATAAATCCACTCGATGCCATGTTCTCTGGCCCAAGTATCCACAAGTGAATTTTTAAAATGAGTCCCATTATCTGACTCAATCCTTTCCGGGCTGCCATGTCGCCACAGGATTTGCCTCTCCAGACCTAATATGGTGTTTCGGGCGGTAGCATGGGGTACTGCATATGTTTCAAGCCACCCGGTTGTTGCCTCCACCATGGTGAGCACATAATGCTTACCATTGCGAGATCGTGGCAAGGTGATATAATCAACCTGCCATGCCTCCCCATATTTGTACTTTTGCCATCGCCCTTCCTCCCAGAGAGGTTTCATCCTCTTAGCTTGTTTAATTGTGGCGCATGTATCACAGTCATGAATGATTTGTACAATGGCATCCATAGTTAAGTCCACCCCTCGGTCTCTGGCCCATTTGTATGTTGCGTCTCTCCCTTGATGACCTGAGGTCTCATGGGCCCACCGAGCTAAAAATAACTCACCCTTGTTCTGCCAGTCCAGGTCTATTTGAGCCACCTCAATTCTGGCAGCTCGGTCTACCTGATGGTTATTTCGCTGATCTTCTGTAGCTCTACTCTTGGGCACATGAGCATCTACATGACGCACCTTTATAACCATATTTTTTGTTTGGGCAGCAATGTCTTTCCACAGTTCAGCAGCCCAAATAGGCTTGCCCTTTCTTTGCC
>NW_024964388.1:0-1468 GCF_019238085.1 Lagopus leucura
TGCAGTTGTGCATGAGCATGCATGTGTGTGGATTTGCAGTTGCGCATGGGTGTGAATGCACATGGATTTGCAGTTGTGCATGGATGTGCTTGCACGCGAATGTGGATGCACATGGACTTGCAGTTGTGCATGGGTGTGCATGCATAGGAGTGCATGCACATGGATTTGCAGTTGTGCATGTGTGTGCTTGCATGTGTGTGTACATGCACATGGATTTGCAGTCGCACATGGGTGTGCATGTGTATGGGTTTGCAGTTGTGCATGGGGGGTGCATGCATACGGATTTGCAGTTGTACATGGGCGTGCATGCATATGGATCTGCAGTTGTGCTTGGGTGTGCTTGCATGTGGCTGTGCATGCGTATGGATTTGCAGATGTGCATGGGTGTGCACGCATGGGTGTGGATGCACATAGTTTTGCAGTTGTGCACGGGCGTGCATGCATACAGATCTGCAGTTGTGCACGGGTGTGCATGCACATGGATTTGCAGTTGTGCATGGATGTGCTTGCATGTGTGCCGATTTGCAGTTGTTCATGGCTGTGCATGCATAGGAGTGCACGCATATGGATTTGCAGTTGTGCATGTGTGTGCTTGCATGTGGGTGTGCATGTGTACGGATTCGCAGTTGTGCATGCATGGGTGTGCATGCACGTGGATTTGCAGTTGTGCATGGGTGTCCTTGCTCACAGGCGTGCAATTCTGCATGCGTGCATGGGTGCGTGCACGCACATAGCTTTGCAGTTGTGCATGGGTGTGCATGGACGTGGCCGTGCAGTTATGGGCATGCACGCATGGGTGTGTGCAGTTGCATGCGTGCACGCATGGGTGTGCAAGCACGTAGGGGTGCAATTCTGTCTGCACACCCACGTGTGCTTGCAGTGTGCAACCGTGCGCGGGTTATGCAGGCATGGGAGCGTGCATGCATGTAGCTGTGCAGCTGTGCATGGCTGTGCGTGCTCACGGGCCTGCAGTGCTGCATGGGGTGCAGTGCATAGGGCCGGGGGGGTGACAGCGCCCCATTGTCACCCCTGTATGTCACCCCCCCCCCCCCCAGGAGCACGCCTACATCTACCTGCTGGATGGCGACGCCAGGCTGAGCTGCGCTGACCCCCCCCATGAGCTGCCCATGGAGGGGAAGCTCAGGTAAACCCCCCCCCCCCCCCAATTTAGAGGGCTGCCCTTTCCCCCCCACCCCCGGGGGGCAGGGCCCCCCCCCAACCAATCCCCCATGCATCCTGGGGGTCCTTTGGGGGGGGGGGTGATGTGGAGCACGGCCATTTTCTGCCATATCCCAACCCCCCCCCTCCAGGGATGCAGTGAGGAAACAGAAGAGGGTGGAATGTGGGGGGCTGCCCCAGGCTGAGATCCCTGACCCACAGATGGGGGCATTGGGGGCACCGCTGGCACCTGGAACGCAAGGTGGGGATGGGGAGGGGGAGGGGGGGGTGGGGGGATGGGTGTAGGGGG
>NW_024964389.1:0-1484 GCF_019238085.1 Lagopus leucura
TGCACGCGCTCGGGGCTCAGCAGGATCTTCTTCTCCTGCGAGTCCTCGTTGACGTGCTTCCACTCGGCGTACAGCTCCAGCCCCACGCGGCGGATGCGCGGCTGGTAGCGGCCACAGCCACCATGGCCCTGTAAGATATGGGGGCAGGAATGGGGGCAGGAATGGGGCTGGTAGTGGTCACAGCTGCTGTGGCCCTATAAGAGATATGGGGACAGTAATGGGGGCAGGAATGGGGCTGGGAGCGGCCGCAGCCACCGTGGCCCTATAAGATATGGGGGCATTTGTAGGGGGTGGGAATGGGGGCAGGAATGGGGCTGGTAGTGACCACAGCTGCTGTGGCCCTATAAGATATGGGGGCTTTTGTAGGGGTGGGAATGGGGGCGGGAATGGGGCTGGTAGCGACCACAGCCGCCATGACCCTATAAGATATGGGGTCAGTAATGGGGGCAGGAATGGAGCTGGTAGTGGCCACAGCCACTGTAACCCTATAAGATATGGGGTCATTTGTAGGGGTGGGAATGGGGGCAGAAATGGGGCTGGTAGTGGCCACAGCCGCCATGGCCCTATAAGAGATATGAGGGCATTTGTAGGGGCAGGAATGGGGCTGGTAGCGGCCGCAGCCACTGTGGCCCTATAAGATATGGGGTCGATAACGGGGTCGTTTGTAGGGGTGGGAATGGGGGCAGAAACGGGGTTGGTAGTGGCCGCAGCCGCCATGGCCATATAAGAGATATGGGGACAGTAATGGGGGCAGGAATAGGGGCAGAAACGGGGCTGGTAGCAGACGCAGCCACCGTGACCCTATAAGAGACATGGGGTCATTTATAGGGTCAGGAAGGGGACGGTAATGGGGCTGGTAGCGGCCACAGCGGCTGTAACCCTACAAGACATATGGGGACGTTTGTAGGGGCAGTAATAGGGGCAGAAATGGGGCTGGTTGCGGCCGCAGCCGCCGTGACCCTGTGAGGGATAGGGGGCATTAATGGGGTCAGTAATGGGGTCAGTAATGGGGCTGGTAGCGACCACAGCCACTGTGACCCTATTAGGGTTATAAGGTCATTAACAGGGTAGTTAATGGGGTAATTACCCCATCTGCTGCCACTGTGACCCCATAAGGGTCAGCAGAAGTTAATAGGGTCGTTAATGAGGCCATGGACAGGGTTACAATAGGGCTGGTAGTGCCTGCCCACCATGGCCCTATGAGGGTCGTTAATGGGGTAATTAGCGGGGTCAGTAATGGGGCAGGTAGTGCCCACAGCTACAGTGACCCTATAAAAGCCATAAAATCATTAATAAGGTCATTAAGGAGATAATTAGAGGGGTCAGTAATGGGGCTGGTAGAGCCCACAGCCACTGTGATCCCATAAAAGCCATAAAGTCATTAACAGGGTCATTAAAGGGGTAATTAGAGGGGTCAGTAATGGGGCAGGTAGGACCTGCAGCCACTGTGATCCTACAAGAGCAATAAAGTCATTAATAGGGTC
>NW_024964389.1:1494-3081 GCF_019238085.1 Lagopus leucura
TGCAGCCACTGTGATCCTACAAGAGCAATAAAGTCATTAATAGGGTCGTTAAGGAGATAATTAGCGGGGTCAGTAATGGGGCCGGTAGGACCTGCAGCCATCATGACCCTACAAGAGCAATAAAGTCATTAATAGGGTCATTAAGGGGGTAATTAGCGGGGTCAGTAATGGGCCCAGCCCACTGCGGCCTTTCAGGATTGTTAATGGCACCATTAAGGGGGGGGTAATTAAGGCTAATTAAGGTAATTAAGGGATCCATGAGGGGCACCTGCACAGAGGCCACAGAGGGGCAGAGGCTCGTTAGCGGGGTGCTTAATGAGGGCCGCCCATTAGCCGCCTCCTCGTTAGTGGGGGTCCCTCTGTTGCTCCCCCACTCCATGAGACCCAAACGGGGTCCACCGATTAACGAGCGCTAATGAGCGGCCTTCACCCTTAATGAGTGCTAATGAGCGGCCTTCACCTTTAATGAGTGCTAATGAGCGGCCTTCACCTTTAATGAGTGCTAATGAGTGGGCTCACCTTTAATGAGCGCTGATTGGCCGGCTCCCCTTTACTGAGCGCTGATTGGCCGGCTCCCCTTTACTGAGCGCTGATTGGCCAGCTCCCCTTTGCTGAGCGCTGATTGGCCGGCTCCCCTTTCCTGAGTGCTGATTGGCCGGCTCCCCTTTACTGAGCGCTGATTGGCCGGCTCCCCTTTACCGAGCGCTGATTGGCCAGCTCCCCTTTACCGAGCGCTGATTGGCCGGCTCCCCTTTCCTGAGCGCTCATTGGCCGGCTCCCCTTTACTGAGCGCTGATTGGCCAGCTCCCCTTTACCGAGCGCTGATTGGCCAGCTCCCCTTTGCTGAGCGCTGATTGGCCGGCTCCCCTTTCCTGAGTGCTGATTGGCCGGCTCCCCTTTACTGAGCGCCGATTGGCCGCTCACCTTCTCTCGCCCCGCCTCCTCGCCCTCGTGCTGCTCCACCCCAAACTTGTGGTCCATCTCCTCGCCACCCTCGCAGATGTTTTTCCCCTTGCACAAATCGTAGACGTGCGTCAGCCGCTTCTTGGGCTGCCCCTTGGATTTGGCCAGGATGTCCTTGCTGTGGGGGGGGGGGGGGGGGGGGGGGGGGAAAAAGGGGTCACCCCACAACTCCATCGCCCCATAAATCCACCCCCATAAAGGCCCAGCACCCCAAAACCTCCTGCAACCCCAACCGCTCCCCGCATTTCCAACACGGCCTCCAAGAATCCCACCCCAAAGACCCCAAATCCCCAACCCCTCCACCTCCAGCCCCCCAAAACCCCAAAAGGCCCCCAAACCCCAAACTCCAACCCCCCCCAAAGCCCCAAAACCACAAACCTGCGCCCCCAAAATCCCCAGGTCCCACAACCCCCCAAAACCCCCAAAACCCCCAAATTCTCACCTCCACTCCCCAAAACACCCCCAAACCCCAATCCCCCAAAGCCCCAAACCTGCAAACCTGTGCCCCCCAGACCCCCAACCCCCCAAAACCCCCAAATTCTCACCTCCAGTTCCCCCAAACCCCAACCCCTCCCCCTTCAGCCCCCGAAACACCAAAAAGCCCCAAAAAACCCCCGGCCCCCC
>NW_024964390.1:0-1329 GCF_019238085.1 Lagopus leucura
AGGCCATTGGATCTTTCCACAATGCCATTAGCTTGGGGGTAATAGGGAGTATGAAAGATCCAGTGAATGCCTTCCTCTCTGGCCCATTCTTGTACTACCCCTGATGTGAAATGGGAACCATTGTCTGATTGAATGGAATTGGGTTTTGGAAGAATGCTAAACCATTTTTTTAAAGCCTTTATAGTGTTTTCCCCTGTTGCTCGAGGGAAAGATTCAGCTTGTAATAGGCCAGAGACTACTTCTACCCCTACCAACACATACTGTTTGTTTTCAGATCTGCGGAAAGGACCAATATAGTCAATTTGCCATGTTTCCCACATGTGTTTTCCCTCCCTTAAGTGGAGAGGGGCATCCTGTAAGGGGTGTCTGTCCAAGCGTGTGCAGCATAGGTCACAAGCAGAAATGCAAGTGCGGCATTGTTCCCTAGTGACAGGCCAGCCACGAGCTTGGGCTTCACGGTAGAGATCAAGGGTACCAGTATGCCCTCTTTTTAAGTGTAGCCATTCTAGAAGCCTCTCCCAGTTATCACTGTCTGGTTCTCCCTGTCGCAATGGAGCAATCCTGGCTAGTTCATCTGCTTTATTGTTCCACTGACTTGCAGGAGTCCCATCTTCTTGATGGGATGCAACCCATGCAACAGAAAATTGGCCTTGTTTGGCAATAGCGAGAATCTCCTGCCACTTGTCCTTTTGCCAGATTGGGATACGATTAACTTCCCAACCGTTTTGCTCCCAGAAAGGAAGCCATTCTGTACAACCTTTAAAGACTGCGTATGAGTCAGTGTAGATATGCACACGAACCGTGGACTGTGATTCATGCTGGAATACACTCCATACTGCTACCAATTCCCCAACCTGGGCACTTCCTTCCCCCTCAGTAACAATAGTGAGATTAGTCCCAATCTGTAAGGCCACAGCCCGATATTTCCATATTTTTCCTTCACGTTTGGCTGAGGCATCTGTGAACCAAACATTCTGTACCTGGTTTGAGAATGGGGGAGCAACCTGGATGACAGGAGGAAGATCAGCATCAGTGGCAGAGGGAGTATTGTCCTGAATGGGAAGTGTTTTTGGAGCACCTTCTGAGACTGTAAAGGTATTACAATAATGTTCAATTTGGGCGTACCATTTTCGGACAGAAGCACGCTGTGCCACCCCGTCAGGAGGGGGAATGCCGGACATTACAGACTTGATAACCTTGAATGGGCCTCTCAGTATTATAGGCTGCTGTCGAATTGTCCGTTCAGCTTCCCTCAGGGCCAGGCTAACAACAAATAACCCCTTCTCTAACTGAGAATATCGCTTCTCTGCATCTTTGAAACTACGAGAG
>NW_024964391.1:0-1329 GCF_019238085.1 Lagopus leucura
TGCGGTACCGCTCCTGCCCAGCCGTGTCCTGGGGGAGCACACAGTCATAGGGGGCACAATGCAGAGCCATGCGGTGTGCACAGCTCTGGGGCTCAGCCAGCACCCAACTCCTGCCCGCACATCGCCCCGGGGCCGTTCTGCACGCAGTGCACACAGCAGAGGTAAGCAGCACTGCTGGCAAAGCTGGGATGCAGCGCACAGAACTCAGCCAGCATCCGGCTGCTGCCAGCAAACTGCCTGCGGGTCACTCCGTGTATAATGCAGGAATCACCAAACTGCTGCTGAGCCGATGGGCTCCACACACAGCATTGGTGCCTTAGGAATGCCCGAGGGCACAGAATGCAGCACTGAGCTGACAGCAGCACCCGGCTGGACAGCCCCACAGCCCCCAGCACCAGGACAGCCCAACCCCAACCCCAACCTTGGCCCTAATCCTGGCCCAAACCCTGACCCCCAGCGCTCACCCAGATCTGCAGCTTGATGCGTTTGTCATTCCTGTAGATGGTTTTGACCTTGAAGTCGATGCCAACAGTGCTGACGAAGGCGGGTGTGAAGGAGTCGTCGGCGTACCGGAATAGGAACGAGGTCTTCCCTACGCTGCTGTTACCAATGATGAGGATTTTGAACATGTAATCAAAGTTCTGGTCTGAGGACTCCTTCTGTCCATAGCGGGAGTCGGTAGCGGACGCCATCTGCAAAGGGAGGAGGTGATGGGCGGTCACCGGTGGGGCCAGCAGCCCCCGTGGCACCGGGCTGTGCTGCTGCGTGGCACTGCTGCAGCGTGCGTGCGGACAGCAGAGTGCTGCGCTGCCCTGCTGCCACCCAGCCCTGCACAGCCCCCATAGCTGCTGCTCGCAACGCTGGACGCACCGTCCCCATGGCTGCCGGCAGCGGTGCCGGGTGCATCACCCCGACGGCCGCCACCAGCAGCGGACGGCCACGCACGGCCGCGCTGCTGCCGGCCGCGATGCCCACACTGCCGGTAGCAAAGCCGCGGGCATCGCCCTCACTGCTGCCGTCAGCGCTGCCGGCTGCATCGCCCCATCGCCGCCGCACGAAGCGGGGCCCGGAGCCCGGCAGGATGCGCTGCAGCCGCTCCCGCAGTTCCTCTGCAAAATGGCACCTGCAGCCGTGCCCCCGCACAGCGCGCCCGGCGGGGCTGAACCGGGGGGTGCTGGGGGTGGGGGGGGGGCACAGCACCGCGCAGCGCTGCACGGCGGTGGGCGCAATGTGCAGAGATGGGCGCTGCGTGCAATGCCCGGCACCGGGCGCTGTCGTAGGAGGGGGGGGCAGAGGTGATGTCGTTGGTGGAAGGGGGGGGCGGGAGCG
>NW_024964391.1:1429-14258 GCF_019238085.1 Lagopus leucura
CCCCCCCCCGGCCCCTCCCGCAGCGCTGCGCACCCGCGGACCCCCCCGGAGCTCCCAGTCCCCCCCCCTCCTCCTCGCAACCCGTCCCCCCCCCGCTGCAGCTTCAATGGCCGCCGGCTGCCGCGCGGCCCCAACGCCCCGCTCGATGCCCACCGGCCTCCCCCGCCGCCGCCGATGCTCGGGGGTCCCGGGGCCGGGAGGAAGGAGGGGGGGTTTGGGGGGGCCGCGGGGGCGCGCGCTCACCTCCTCCCCGCGCTCCCCGCAGCGACTGCAGCAGCGGCGCGCGCCGCCCCGGCGGTTGCAGAGCCCGGTGACGTCGGAGGAGGCGTGGCGCGATATGCAGATGAGAGGCTGACGTCAGCGGAGGGGCAAACGGGGAGCGCCGATTGGCAGCCGGCAGACGGGGGGCGGGGCCGAGCTGGGACACGCCCCCTGCCGGGCGCGGCGCCGGGGCTGCGGGAGCGCCCATCCTCGGCGCGGGGCGGGGGGAGCGGGGAGGGTCGAGCAGCCCCGCACCGCTGCACCTGTCACCCTTAGGGCCCCTGAGCCCATCGCTCTCGGTGACCCCGCGCCCTGAGGTGACGCCCGCTGCAGGTGGGCGGCCGCGTCCCGCCCCGGACCTCGCGTCCTCCGACGGCCCCGCTGCGGGCTGAGCGCGGATTAGGCCGCGGCAGATGGCGGGGGCTCAGCCCGCAGCCGGGGCCCGAAGGCCTCGAGACCACCCATAGGGCCCGAGTGCGGCCCCACGCCTCCATCCCCCACCTCCAGGCGCGGCCTCCCGCACCCTGGCCCGCAGCATCACCCCGGTCCCCCCTTTGGGGCTGCGGGCAGCACAAGGTCTGCGGGGAGCACCGAGCGCTGCCCCCCCCCCCCGCCACGGCCGGGGTCACGGAGCCCCCATCCGCCCCACAGAGTCCCACACCCGTGGGACGCCCACCGCCCTCAGCCCGGCCCCGGGATCTGTCTGTTTTCTCCCCTCCCAGGAGGTTTGAGGAGGGCGGCTCCTCCCCCGTGGGGCGAAAGGAGGGGGTGGCAGTGCGGGGCTGGGGGGCCGTGGGGACCCTCTATTGCTTTGGGGTGAAGGGAGGGGTTTGCCGGGGCGGTGCTGCGGGTGGGGCCGTGTTTGCCGATCAATCACCCCCGGGAGCAATGCGGAAGAGCAGGGAGCAAGCTCCGCGCCGCGCCAAGCCGGCGATTAAATATTTACCTTCGTGGGCAGTGTTTGCCAGCGACGGAGCGACATTTCCAGGGAGGAGTTCGGCTTTGTTCGAGCGCACAGCGCTGCTCTCCGCGCTCCCCGCGGGGTCCCGGGGGCACCGAGCGCATCGCGACCCGGGCACGGTGCCCCCAGCGCCCACGAGAGGAGCAACGTCCGCTTTGGAGAGGAGTGGAGAAACAAACGAGGTTTAATATCTGCAGGGTGAAGGAAGAAACCGAACCGTCGCGGGGCCGCCCCATCGGGGCCCACGGTGCCAAACAGCAATGAGTGCAGCCAGAGCAGCTCCTGCTGTGCGCGCCCAGGTGAGGCTGATGGGATGAAGTGAGCTACAAAAGGCTTTAAAAAGTGAAGCTGTCCCCCAGTAAAAACACCTCCGACTTGTGGGCGCACAGCCAGCGTTGTGCTGCGATGCCACTGTGTGCCACCGTGACACCAAAACGCTTTCAGCCGCACCGTGCTGAGTGGGGACTGCTCTGCTGTGCCCAGGGCTGGGATGGGGCAGGAGCAGCATCCTCGAGCCCTGTTTGTGGTGATGGGGACCTTTCCCAGCAGCTGGATGCCGGGTGGAAGCAGGGGAAGGGGTGAGCCATATCCTCACTGCCATTGGGATCTGCCCGGCTCCCACATGGGGACGTCCTCTGGGGCTGCGTGTGCCAGTCCCAGCAGCGCCCACGACCCTCTCTGGGGCAGTGCTCAGTCCCACATCCCCACAGCAGCGATGGAACCCTCTGGCCGGGCCGCTACGTGCCCAGGGGCAGGAATGTGACATTGCCCTCTGTGTCCAGGCACAGCTCCCCGCCGCTCTGGGGATCCGGTGCTGTGCACCCACCACCAGCCCCGTCCTTTGGCAGTGTCCCCTCCGGCACTCTCCTGTTGTCCACCTCCCTGTCCCCGGAGCCAGGTGACAAACGCTCTGTGTCAGCTGACTCCGAATCATCCGTAGCCGACGTCTTGGAGCCGCTGTTGTCCTCCTCCAAAGGGCTCTCGGGCCCCTCCGCTTCTGTGTCCGACTCTCCCTCCTCCTCTTCCAGTGTCATCTCAAACTGGGACTTGCCGGGGTCAGCGGGGGGAACTTCGGATCCCACCTCTGGCGGTGGGGAGGGGCTGTGTGGGATCATGCTCTGGTACCACTCCCGGTTGTCCTCCAGTGTGTCCAGGATCTCCTGGGCGTCAGGGTGCACCAGGTCGGCCCAGGTCTCCCACAGCGGGTGGGCGATGAAGTCGATGAATCCCACCTGTGGGAAGGGAGAGCTCAGCCCCCCGCGGTGCCCCTCAGCCCCGACCCCACGCCGTGCCCCCAACCTGGGACTTTTCCACGGAGGCGGTGTGCTTGTCACACATGGGGCTGATCTCCATCCCCTTCTCTCGCTCCCGGTCACCCTGGTGGAAGAACTCGGCCATGATGCGGTCGGTCCACTGCCGGTACAGCTCCAGCGGTTTGGTGGGGTTGCTGAGGTCGGCGCAGTGCACCATGTTCTGCAGGACCTGCAGGGCACCGCGCTGCTCAGCCAACAGCCCTCATCCCCAGGTCTGCCACCTCAATCCAGTGCCATGGGCTGAGCAACGCTCCTGCCACATCCCCGTGCCCACCTGGATCCGGTCAGAGTAGTTGTCCAGCAGCAGCACCCCCAGGCTGGTCACCTTCTTGGTCTCCACCATGGTCTTCAGGTCTGCCAGCAGGTTCATGTGCTTGGACATGTCAGTGGCCAGCACCTGGGCAGGGCATGCAGGGCAGGGTGCTCAGCCCGACCGCAGCGCCCCACAGCCCCGCACCCCACGGCGCCGCGCACCATATCGATGGCCATCTTGCGGAGCGACTGCCTCTGCTTCTTGCTCAGGTTCTGGAAGATGTCGCAGTTCTCCTCCTGCAGCAGCTTGAAGCCCACAGCCAGGTGGTGATTCTCCAGTACCGAAGCATCGTTGTACATCAGCGCCAGCTCCGAGTCTGCGGGATGATGGCGCTGGTCGCATCGCGGTGACCCCACGCACGCAGCCCCGCCGCCCCGCTCCCCCCGGCTCACTGGTGTTGATGAGGAACTGATTGGAGACGCCGGGGTGGTCAACGTCGTGGATGGCGCTGGCGAAGATGGCGGCCATGATCTCCAGGTCGGTGAAGACGGCCTGGGAAGGGCGGCACAGGCGGTCACAGCCACGATGGACGCGTTTGGTGGCACCGAGGGAGCGGGGCTCACCTCCAGCGCCGGCGTGGAGAGCAGCACGTGGGTGGACTGCGCCACGTCGGCGGCGTGGATGCTGTTGTGGTACGCCACGTCGGCGCGGTAATGATCCTCCAGCGTCAGCATGTAGGTGAGGAAAGTGTCGGCGGGGATGCGGAACGTCTTCATCAGGTCACGCTCCTGCAGGAGGACCGGGCTGGGGTCATCCGAACAGTGAGGAGGGGGCAGCCCCCCCCCCGGTGCTCACCTGGAAGATGCTGTACATGAGGACCGTCAGCGGGCGGTTCCCTGAGTACTCGGCCACTTTGAAGATGTCGAGACCCCACTTGTTGGTGTCCTGCAGCTCCTGGGGACCGAGGGACGGGGTTCTGCGAGAGCCAGGACCCCGACGGGGGATGGACCCACGCTGGGTGGGGGCTCACCTTGGCCAGCAGCCCCTCCTGCTCCGTGCGCACCCCGAAGCGCGGGATGGCAGCAAGGCAGGGGCCGTGAGCCGGCCTCCTCACACCGCTGATCTGCGACATCGGCCGCTTCCTGCGCTCCCGCTCCTTCTCCTTGGGCAGCGCTGGAGGGATCTCCACCTCGTGCTGCTTGTCTGCGTGGCCGCGGCAGTGAGGGGGAGCACAGCCCCCCCGATGGCTGACGTCAGCCGGCACGGAGAGCACCGTGACGCCATGGCAACCGGGGGCCGCCGGGGGGCTGCCGGGAGCTCCCCCCACCCACCCACCCACCGTAGGGCTGTCCCCTGGGATCCCCCGTGCAGGGACAGCCCTGCGCCAGCTGCCAACCCACGCACCAGCACAGAGCAGCATCCACCAGCACGCCCCAGTTTGCACTGATGTTCATAGCCAGGACTGAGGCTGTGACACCCCCCAAAGCCGGGGCAGCTCCCAGAAAAGCCCCGATGCACTCCCCCAGACTTGTAAAATGTGAAAGAGTGGGGCTCAGCACTGCAGTGATGTGTGCCCAGCTCTGCGCAGCTGCTGCAGGCCCTGAGCTGCAGAGGGGTGCGGAGGCCCTGCCTGCCAGGAACTCACCCAGGAAGGTGCTGGAGATGTACTCGGACACCTGGTTCCCCGAGCGGCCGCTCTCTGAGAGGTGTGAGAGCTCCCGGCTCAGCATCCGCTTAAACTGCAGGTGGCAGCGGACAGGGATGAGCAGTGTGTGGGGCAGCCCCTGTGCCCCCATGGCAGGGCAAGCACCCCCAGGGCGGCGGTCCTCACCTTGTTGGAAGCCATCTCGCTGACCGAGTGCCGCGTCTGCAGCGTCTCCAGCTGCTCCAGGCACCAGTCCAGCTCCTCCAGGGTCTCCAGCGACAGCTTCTGCTGAGCATCCTCTGCTGCAGGGCAGCACGGCGTCACAGCCGGGCACGGGGACACGGGTGGAGGCCCAACCCCGCCATCCCCACCAAGGGATGCCCACATCCCCATGGGGCTGTGATGGGATGGCGCTGGGGAGCGGTGCTGAGCGGGCGCTGCGGCCAGGCGCGCCGTCCCCAGTGCACAGCATGGTGTCACACCGTCCCCACGCCTCGCCCCGAGGTGACGCCCGGCCCGGGGCTCCCACAGGGCTCCATGCACAGCCCGGGGATTTATTAATGGAAGGTCTGACGTCAGCGGGAGCCGTTCCACCTCCACCGCTGTGTGAAGAGCGGATGGAGCCGCCGAAAACCCGACATGGATCCCAAAGGGCAAAGCCATCGCTGCACCCCACGGGTGAGGGAACACCGCACCCCCATTGCGGGACAGCGACCTGCCCCCTCCCCCCCGGGCCCCTGTTTGTCCCCATTGGGGCACTCACCGGACAGGCCGGCCCTGCTGGCGGAGGGGAGGCTGCTGCTCGATGCCCGCCTGCAGAACGCGCAGAGCTGAGCACCACGCCGTGCCCCCCAGCCCAGCCCAAACCCCCCCAGCCCCCCCACTCACTTGGTGCCCACGCGCTCCTGGAGGTGCAGCAGCACCATCATGTTGGTGCGCACGGTGCGCAGGCTGGCCAGGACCTGGGGGGTGTGAGAGGGGCTGGGGATGGGCTGCGCGCCGCCGGCCCTCCCCACAGCGCTGCGCACGGGGGGACGCGGGGACGTTTCCCCTCTTTTCGCACCTGGGCGAAGGGTGTGACGATCATGTCTTCCCCGTGCCTGCGGGGAGCAAAGATGGGTGAGGAGGGGGGCGAGGGGCGGGGGGAGGGCGGGACGGAGGGTCGGGGCTGACTTACAGGTCGCTGGCGGTGGAGGAGTTGCGGGACATGGCCTTGGGGGACAGGTCGTAGTCGCTGTCGGAGCGGTAGAGGAAGGACTCGCGGCGCTGGCCGTGGCTGAAGGCGCCCTGCAGCACCAGCCCTGCGCCCGGGCTGCACTGCGGCTCCAGCGGGCCCCTTCCCGGGGGGCCATTCTCCAGGTCAAAGCTGCAGGGATAGGGGACGGGGCTGGCATCGGCGGGGGCACCGGGAGCATTGGGGACACCGCTGCTGTCCCCGCTCGCAGCCAGGGCGAGGCCGGGACCCGTCCCGCTGCTGGAGGTGAGCCGCCCCGTGTCACCGTCATCCCTCGTCCCAACGTTCCCGGCGCCGCGGTCCGCCGCGAGTCCTCGAAAGTCTCCATCAGCCGTAGCCCAAAGCGCCAAGTCCCACAGGGGACCCGTCCAGGGCACGGAGCCAGGGGACATCGAAGGACAGAAACCACGGGGGAAGCCAAGCGCCGGGCCCTGGGGACGCGGTGGGGCGGTGCCATCCGAAGCCGCGCAGCCCACGGGGGACGAGAGGCACGGGGACGGGGATGGTGGCCCCGCGCTGTCCCCGTGGCAGCCGCCGCCCCGCTGCCCCCGGGTCATGGGAACGGCTGAGCACGGGGACACAGCGAGGGCCACCAGCATCCGTCCCCTCCCAGTGCCACAATGGGGACGGGGATGAGCCGCCCCAGGGAAGGACTGGAGCCGTGCTTCCCCGTCCCTCCTCCCTCCCCCCCACCCCGGACCTACCCGATGCAGGAGTGCCTCCGGGACGGGCAGCGGCCGCCTGGCTGCATCCCCGGCCCCGCTGTCAGCCTCTGCCCCGCGTCCCCGATGGTACGGGGACACAAAGCCGCATTGTGGCTCCTCCTGCCCTGCGGCTCAATTGGGGGTTTGTTCCCCCTCCGGTGCAGCTCAGCCACCCCGGGGACGGCCCCGACCCGGGCACGGTGTCACCAAGACGCGGAGCAGACACACACATACCCGCCACAATGGCTGCGGGGCACACCGGGGTGGGGGCAGTGTGGTCGAGGAGGGGGGGACGCAGCCGGGACAGCGGCTCTGGTGCCGAATTCAGAAATACTTTCCATGCAGTGCGGTGTCAGGCAGCGGGGGGGGGGGCGGGGGGCCGCTAAAAATAGGTGCTGTTACCATTGGAGAGGACACTGCTGCTCCCTGCAGTGCCCGGCCCCCCCAGGGTGGGAGTCAGCGCCTCCTGCCCCTCCGCCGTGCCTGCCGTGCCCCCACTGTGGGCAGCCGACCCACAGACGGAGCCCAGCAGCCCCCCCCGCCATGAGCACACCCGTCCTCGGCCACCGCTGCCCCCCGCCCAGCTCAGCCCCGCCGCCACAGAGGCCCCGCTCAGCCCCACATCCCCACCGATGGTGACACACCGCAGCACCGAGGGCGTCCACGCTGTGTCCCCATTTCTCACTGCCCCACTGCCACCCCTACGCGCTGGGAACCCCTCTCGGACCCCCCCCTTACCCGAGGGGATGTGCCACGGTGAAGCGGCGCTGCAGGCGGATGCTCTGGTTCACCCTCAGCCTCCTGAACAGCACGGGGGAGTTCCGGGGGGAGCCCCGCGGGGACCCCACCGGCGACGACACCCCCGGGGACGGCAGCATGGCCCCAATCGGGGCACCGAAGCGCAGCGCTGGGGGTCCGGACCCAAGGGGATGCGAGCGGTGCGGAGCAGGAAATGCGCGGCCGTTCCCCCCCGCAGCCCCGGGAAACTTTCCATCCCCTCCCGCCCGCGCCTGAGAAATTAAACAACTGTCTGCTTCGCCCCCCCCTCCCCCCCCGGCGCCCCGACGGCTCCTGCGGCCCCACGTGAGCACGGCCTGCAGACACGTGGCCCTGTGCCGCCCGCTGCCCTCCTGTCCCCGAGGTGGCAGCTGTGCCCGTCGGGTGAGGATGCTGTGCTGGGATGTGAGCAGCGCCACGCTGAGCGCCGTGTGAGCCGGGCACACGGTGGGGACACACCGCAGTGCCACCCAGGGACGGATGAAGCGGCCGTGCCAGGATGTCACCGAGGGACACAGCATGGCCGTGCTGCAGTGTGACCGAGGGACACAGCTGAGCCCAGAGCATCCGGACACACGGTGTGGACAGGCCACAGTGCCACCAAGGGACGAGCCTGGAGCATCCCGGATACACGCTGTGCTCATGGTATGGTGTCACCTAGGGACAAGGCCGAGCCCAGAGCACCCCGCGTACGACTGCAATCATGCCACAGTGTCACCAAGAGGCCCACGAGAGCCAACCTCGTCCCCCCCACACTCCTCCTCACTGCCCAGTGTGGGGACACAGAGCCGGTTGGGACCCCCAGGGACGCGCATGGCCCTGTCCTGGCCGTGGGAGCCGGGTGCCCCCTGACCCGGTGACGCAGCGGTACCTGCTGTCTGCGGCGAGGGCCAAAATATCCCGGGGGTGGCGGGGAGCCAGGAAGGGCCCCCCCGGCACGGCGGCACCCGCGGGACCCCCGGAGGCACCAGGGGAGCCGTGCAGAGGAGGGGACCCGCTGGGTGAGAGCATGGGGACATCGGGGGGGGTGTCGCGACAGCCTGGCACGGGGTGCGGGGGGGGGATTGGGACAGCGGGGTGGGGACAGAGCTGTCCCCGCCTGGCAGCCGGGAGCCCATGGGACAGCAGGGCTGGGCCGGACCGCGGGACAGCCAGTCCTCGGCTCCGGGACGGCACTGCCCGGCCCCCCCCCCGGGCAGGGACACGTGTCCGTGTGCGGGGGGGGGGGGACAGCGGGTGACACCGGAGCCGGGGTCGGGCCGGAGGGGGACGGCCCCGGGGGAGGGGGACGGGAACGGCCCCAAAATAACGGCGCGGCGGTGCCAGGGGAGGCAGCGAGGTCACCTCCGGGCCCGGGACGCGGGGACGGGACGGCGCTGCCCACCTCCCCGACCCCCCCCTCGGGGCCGCTGTCCGTTCCCCGGTGCTGAAACCGGTTCCGTTACCCCCCCGTAACCTTGGTACCCCCCCTGTCCGCCCCGGTGCTGAGCAGAACCCTCCGCTTCCCCCCCTGCCCCGCGGAGCACTGAGTTCCGGGCGGCCCGGACCGGCGCCGGCTTCCGGGGGGGGATCCGCCTCGTCGCCGCTGCTGGGGCCGCTCTCCTCGATGGTGAACACCACGCGGGAGCCCTCGGGCTCGGAGGCCCCCCGGCAGCCGAGCGGAGGCAGCAGAGGAGTCCCGGAGAAGCGGCGGCGGATGGCGCCCGGCAGGGATCCCGGCCCCGGTCCCGACGGCACGGCCTCGGCGACGTCGCGGCAGCGCTGTGGGGGACACGGGACAGCGGGCGGGAGGCGGTGAGGAGCCCGAGGTGCAGAGCCCCGGTGTCTTCGCCCCCTCAAGGGGCCCCGAAATGCAGGGAGGACAGCGGGGGATGTCCCGGTCCCGGCAGCTCCGTGAGTTCCTCCTCTCCCCCCCCTCTCCCCCCCGAGATCCCGCTGGAAAATCCCCCGGAGCCGGCGCGCAATTACGCAGGGGCGAATAATAATTAACAGCCCATTAGGGGGATAATTAACTCCGAGCGCCATCAGCACGTTAATTGCTGCCCGGAGGCGCCGTGCTGGGACGTTCCCACCGGGGATCCCCCTCAGGCGCCCCGGTACACCCCCGGTATCCCCCAGGCGCACCCCTGGTGCCCCCCAAGTGCTCCCCCCCGGTGCCCGGTCTCGGTGCGGTCTCACCTCCGCGCTCAGGAAGGGCAGCGCTGTGCGGCTCCGTCGCATCGTGGCTGCGGGGGGTGGGGGTGAGCGGGGGCTCCGCGTCACCCCTCGGTGGGGCGGGGGGAGCGGAGGGGCCGTTTACATTCCCATTCTATCGCGATGGACGGGGCTCAGCGCGGCGTCTCGGGGCTCAGAGAAGCGCCGGACCCCGCCCCCCGTGCCGCCCCAGAGCCCCCCGACATCGGCTCACCGCTATCCCCAAGGGACATCCGAGGGACGGGGACCCGAAGCCACGGGGATGGCCGCGCGCCCCATCCCAGAGCACCACCAGGCCCCAAATCCTCGCCCCCAAATCTCCAGAAGAGAGGAGCAGCCCCGGCATCTCCCCAGGTGCCACCGACGCGCCCCTCCCCCTTGCCCAGTGCTGAGCCTCCCCACCCCCATCCCCGTTTCCACGTCGGGGGTGGCCGCCCCACATCAACCCCAGCCCCACACCCGCCCCCATTACCGGATCGTGCCGCAGCCTCGGCCGAGTGCAGCCGAGCAGAAGGAAGGCGATGTGCGTGCCTGCCCGCTCGCGCCCTCCCTCCAGCCCACCCCGCTCGGGGGGGGGCACCGTGCATCCCCCCCCCCTCCGCCCCGCGCTCCTCCTCCATCTGCGCCCCGGGACCTCCATCCCAACCCCGACCCCCTCCCCGAGGATTTGACACCCACGGGGGTGCAGCTCAGATGGGAAACCAAAGCCGGGGCTGCAGCATCTTTATTCGGCACAGCGGGGTCACCTGGGGGGGTGACGGGCAAAGGAGGATTCCTCTGACACTTTGCCCTAAGGAAGGAGAGAGATGGGGTGAGAGATGGAACCCCTGCGGCCCCCCGCCGCCCCCCGGCCCCCCACGCACCATGGGCACCTCATCCAGCCTCTGGAAGTGGGGCTTCCTGCAGCGGCACAGCCGCACCAGCAGCATGGCCACGGCCCCGACCAGCACAGCCACAAAGAGGCAGATGATCACCACCACTCCGGGGTTGGATTTGGAGGAGGGCTGTGCTGTGGGGTGAGATGGGCACCCTGTCACACAGCTGTGCCCACCTGGGTGCCTGTGTCACATCCCACCTACCGCCAGCCCACAGCGCCGTGGAATAAAGGGGGAGCACAAAATACCTCACCGAAGTGGATGGGGAGAGATTTTGGGTGGTCTAAGGGGACAGAAGCCTCCTCCCTATGGGATCTGCGCCCCCTGCAAGCACAGCCCCCAAACCAGGAGAATTCGGGGACTCCCATGGGGACAGGAATACACAGCAGCACCCAACGGCACCTGAGCACATCAAGTCCCTGTGCACAGCATGGGAAGGGACAGCAGCCCTGTGCAGCTCCCCCCCCCCCCCCAAATCCCACCCCATGGAGCTCACCCAGGCTGCCAGTCCCGAGCAGCTGCGCAGTGCTGGAGCTGAGAGCGGAGGAAGTGCCAGGAGCGGGGCTGGCGGTGGGCACAGCAGAGCTGGGAGGGGAGGTGGGCTGCCCAGGAGAGGACGGGGCCAGCGCTGTGCCTGGGGACCATGTGTGGTTGGGCACTGAGGTCAGCTTGGATGGGGCTGATGTGGTGGGGGCGTTGGATGGGGCTGTGGTCGTCAGAGCTGAGCCCGGTGTCACGGGCAGAGATGATGACCCTGCAGGGCTGGAGGGAGGTTCAGCTGCTGAAGTGCTTGGGGTCGCAGCTGAAGGTGCTGTTGCAGTGGTGTGCGGTGCAGATGGAGAGGCTGCTCTCTCTTTGCTGGGAGTTGTGTCCTGGGGCAACGTCTGTGGTTCAGCTGCCCCTGAGCTGGGTGAAGGCTCCTCACGTGTCCACGTGGTGACACCTACGGATGAGCTGGGCTGGGGCCGTGGTGTTGTTGATTCCTGGCCATGGACTGTCCCTAAGGAGAGAGCGGAGCAGCAGGGATGGGGCAGAGCCCCGGGGGGCCGCAGCTCCTCCCCAATTCATTCTCCGGGTGCTTTTGCCATTGCACCGAGGGCACGATGCCCCTCCCAACCCCGAATGCAGCTCTCAGAAGGGCAGGAGGCTCCGAAGCAGCTGCAGCATTTGGCTCAGCACTGCTGGGGACGACGAGAGCAGCACTGCGGTGACGTTGCGCCCCAGCCCTGGGGACGTGCCATGCCACACCGCGCTGGCCCGGGCCGCGCACACCCTCGTTGGCAGCGCAGGGCTGTGCCAGAGGTGCTCTTATCGCCCCGTTCCTATTTGCACAACAGGAGGAGCAGCTCCGGCCCTGCCCAGGGGGCACCACGCGGACAGAGCGAGACCCGGGGGTGGCCCCACCGAGGGGTCCCCGATGGCCCCCCATGACCGCGAGCACCACTCGACGGGGGCTCCGCTGATCCCCGGGATGGGCAGCGGGGGGGACGCGGCCACCAGCCCAGTACCAGCGGTGTGCAGCCCCATGCCCCGACTGAGGGCTCGGCCCTGGACCCCCCCCGCTGTCCCGGAGCACCACGCACCGTCACACCGCGGCAGAGCCAGCCCCCTCGGGGCCGCAGCCACGCCAGCGCCCACCCGGAGCTGCCCGGTGTCCTCCCCCCCCCGTTACCTGCCGCCAGCAGGGGCGCCCACCCCCCCCCGCAGCCCCGCCCTGCCCCCCCCCCCCCGGCCCCGCTGTCCCTCCCGGTGCTGCCGATGCCGCTCTGTGTTTCGGCCGCCGCCGCCGCCGCCTTTATCTGCCCCGGGGGGGGGAACAGCGGCGCCCCCTGCCGGCCTCGGGCGGCGATGCAGCACCGGGAGGGGCAATTCTCCCCCCTCCCCCCACCTTCGTGCCTCCGTTTCCCCCCCGCAGCGTGAGGGCACCGCAGGTGCAGCGGGACACGGGGCGGGGACGTGGGGATATGGGGATATTTTGGGGACCTGGAGACAAGGGGACATGGGGATAAGGGGACTTGGGGGCGGGGGAAGGACCTGTGGGCACGAGGGCATAGGGATGTGGGGACGGAAGGAAGCGGGGATGTGGGAACACGAACACGTGGAAACACGGGAACTTGGGGAGACGGGAATTTGGGCATGAGGATGTGGGGAGATGTGAACACGGGAGCGCGGAGGATGTGGGGACGGGAGGATGCGGTGGGGACACGAGGCACGGGGATGGAGGATGCGGGGACGCGAGGCTCACCGTGCCCGCTGCAGACCTCCGCCACCCCCGGCACAGCCACAGAGCGCCGGGCTCCCCGCCAACCCCCGGGGGCCGGGACGTTCCGTATCGGCACAGCCCGGCCCGGCACAGCCCGCACCGGAGCTGGAACGGTTCCCCACCCCGCCCTGTGCCACAACGGTGGCCTCGCAGCTCCAAATGCTCTCCGGGAAGAGCTTCATTCCGGGGAAACCGAGGCACGAGGTGCGGGTGCCGGGGAGGAGGAAAAGTCCCGGGGGCGGATGCGGGGCTGCTGGGCACGGAGCAGCAGGAAGCGGGGAGGGGGAAGGAAGCTCACCCCAAGAGTGCCGAGAAGGATCCCGCCCCGTGACCCCTCCCGTCGGGGGGGG
>NW_024964392.1:0-47711 GCF_019238085.1 Lagopus leucura
CCTTCTTACTCTAAGGTGACTGGGAAGAACCTGCTTCTTCCTTGCTTTGCACATGTACTTACCTAGTACAACAGGTCTGCAATTTCAGCCGGTGCCTCTAGGTGCTACCACAATACAAACAATAATCAATCACTGACCAACACCTTCTAGACTCCTAATGAAACACAATAAAAAAGTCTCCCCAGGGACGAAATCTACTAGGCTATGTAAAGGCTTTCCTAATGAAAGTGGTAGATACCCCATCCCCTGTGACATGTAAAACTACTCTGCAGAAAGCTCTAGCCATCAGTATGTTGGGGAATAATCACAGGTTGGCAAGAGGACCAAATACATAGGTCTTCATTATTCTGGACTGCCTGTTCAGCCTGTATTGCTACGAACAAAACGACAGTGACTTAACAGGACTTCCACTTTGTCTGCTACTGCCTTCCACTGTAGGTTCTCACAACCAAAGAGGAACTTAAAACAAGACTCATCCAAAATGCAACCTTTGTTCTTAACCATGCCAAAAAACCTTCCGTCTTCTTCTGAATTGCTTTCAGGTATGTATTTAGGCTGAATCCTGAACTCTTTATTTTGGTTTATTTAGTCCAGCAATACACTGGGGGAGAAAAGAAGAGTATGTTTGGAGAAATATTGCTCATGAACTGTATGGTGACATTTGCATTAAATCTAAAGTGGATCGATGTAGTGAGAAGTACATCTCATTGTAGAAAGAAATAGAGGTATATATAGCTAGGAGAGGGTTCCACAGAACTTGTACGTAAGCTGTAACTGATTTAGATTCCCATCCGTGTTCCTTTATCTTAGGCTCTCTCATTCAATAGTGAAGAGATATCCCAGGTAGGTGAGTGCATGCAGGAATGGAATGAAACATCCCAGTGGAATTAGATAGGCTTTTTCTATAGTCCATTTTATGCTCTTACTCACCAAGCTAATTACATGTTGCAAAGTTATGTCGTTCTGGATGAGAACAGTGGCTCCTGACTTCTGAGACAGTGTTAATCCTTACAAGAAGCATTTTTTCAGGCTTGCCCTGCAGGTGGCACAGCGAGCCTTGTGTTTCCGCACGGCACTAAGTCACTATCTTCCTCTCCTATCATTTTCCAGTGCAAAACCAGCTGCAATAGGAAAGACTTTAAGTACAGAAGAAAGGCTAGTATGATATGCTGGCTATCAAAACACCGTGGCTTTTCTCAGCTGTTTCCAAAGCATTTCTTCAGACATGTTCAGAGAAAATAGTTTTTTTTCCGTCCACTGTGCTGAGACACTTTGTGCTCTCTTGCACCGTTCCCAAGATAAAATTCAGAGAGAATGTGCAGTCAACCTCCTAAAATCAAGATAACTTTCTTAAGTCTTAGGCACACTCCTTATGTGTTCTCTCTTAGGCAGTTCTTGTTATCAGAAGATCTCGTCAGAAGCCATTGGACTCTGAATTGGAGTGGAACTGATTCGGGAACTGTGAAAAAGATACAGTGAAAGGGCCTTATAGCCTGCAGGGCAGCTGGGAATTCCTGCTTACAAGTCCTTGCCCTAACATTGCTTCTCTTCGTGGCCTTGGGCAAGTCACTTAACTTCTTAATCTCTGGCTCAGTTTCCCTGCCTGTAAAATAAGATAGCTGTTACTATCACATACCTGCCTGACAGGATTTTCTTCCCTAGAAATAATTAACATTTGTAAAATAGTCTCTGACTATGTTTATTTTTGTTATAACATTTCTAGATTATATTACAATAGACTTTCTGTTTCTGTTGCAGATTTGAACTTCTGTACAAGATTATAACTGGAAATTAAGTCATTTTTCTAATGAGATATAAAACAGCTTGTGGTTGGTGTGGTTAAGCTGAGTTTAAAGCGGCTTTGCAGTGTGACAAGTGTGAAGTAGCTGAAGCATTTCAGTGAACGTATCCCCGGTATCTGTGACAAAATGAACTTCAGTGCACAGATTATTCATTATCTGATCTTAACTCTGATTGAAAGGTTACTTATTTGAAGCACTTCATAGGTAGGACTGAAGGTTTGAGGTTTCCTTTCCATTGTGAGGATATTTAAAGTGCACGTCTTGAGTCTTGTTATGTCTTCATGTGCATTCACATCCAGAGTGCTCCTTGGTCCTACAGTACAGGTTAAACTTTGAAGAACTGAATGGAGGATTTCTGTTTGTAGAAACATCTGTGAGCCTAGTGAATCTTTCTCAGGTTTCTGCTGCAGTAGTTGGCTCAAGTGGGAGTTCCTTTGAAATAATATGTTTTCGTCTCTGTGATGGCAAAGAAGGAGGGCTGAGAGCTTGGCTGACCTACTGCTACTTCAACAACTGGTCAGCAAGAATGGTTTGTTTTCTGTAGGAGGATGCTGTGGTTCCACTGCCATGATTTTTGCCCACAGGAAACTTTTATTTCAGGACTGTATCTTGCCACTTTTCCCTCCTTCCTGATCTCCCTTTGAATTTTTTCTTTCCTTATTTTGCTCTTCAGTTGCCATCTTGTTTGAAATGGCAGTTGCTTATGTGATTATAGAGTGCACTGGGCTCACATCAAAGATCCATCTAGCCCATTTCTCTGTCATGAAAAGCAGAAGCTTAAGCGGGGATATAGCAGTAATGGAATTATAGAGTGATACTTCTTAGAAGTACCTCTCCAGCTCCAGTGACCTGGACATTTCCTGAGACAAGAGTGAAATTTCTGTTTAATGACTCTCAGTGGATGTTTTTACCTTCTCGGACTAGATTTAATCATCCAAGTCCATATCAACTCTTGGAATTTGTCACATCCTGTGGCAAAGACTTCCATCATTTAACAGTGTTTTGTTTAAAGAAGTGCTGCCTTTGTTATTCTGAACCTGACGTCTGCTACCTTCATTCGATGCTCTCAAATTATTATGAAAAGGTATTACCAGAAAACAGTGAAAGCTGGTTTTCTACTGTGTCCTTAGATGTGTTCTTAGATGCTTCTTCTCTTGAAATGAGAAATGTTAGAGATTAGATATGGGGAGGCAAGTTACCAGGTAAGGAAGGCAAAGAAAGTAAGGATGAGTAAGAGCAGTAGATTTGTTGGTTTTTCTTTAAAGCTAGATTCTAGATGTTAATAGAAGAGCAAATAATGTGTATATTTCTCAATAGCTGAATTGGTTTTGATTGTCCCAAGATGTTCAAGGAAATACCCTAGGTCAAGTAGCATGTATTCTTTTATTTTTTTCGCCACATTATTCAGATCTATATGTGTTAATTGACTATAGTTAATCTGGGAGAGAAAGCTAGTCATTAAAAATTTGGTAAAACAGCTTGTTAGCAAAATTTCTTTTATCTTTCTGCTGAATATCTGCTACCAGTGTTGGAGGGAAAGTCAGGTGGGGGGGGACTTCTGGTTTGACAGAGTGTGGCTGTTACATGTAATAATCATGCTGCTATTTGGGCCTTTTCTCAGCCAGCTATGATTTTTCTTCATGGCATCCGTAGGTGAATTCCTGCAGACTGCCCAGGAAAGGTGTAAAAGTGTGCAGTTCCAAAGATGACGCATCTGTCTATGTCCGTGGTGGGAGGAAGTGGGCAGAAAGACAGTGACTCTTTAAATAGCTGCTTCTCTACTTGCTCTGCTCTTCAGCAGTACACATACCAAGCAACTTGAGTAACTACAAAGCTAACTTGAATAACTACAAGTAAGGAAAGTGTAAACTAAGCAGGAATCTAAAGCAAAGAAGTAAAAAATGAAAAGGGACTCCCTTGAACCTGACAAAGAGAAATTGTTGACAAAGTTCTAGCCTTGATTGAGCAAAAGAGAGTAATTTTTTTTTTTTTTAATCTCCTCTCCCCATTCCCACCCTCTGCTCCCCTGGAGAGAAGTCTGGATGTAACACTATTGCTAGGACTAGGCCTATGATTAAGTTCTGTTTTTCAAAGGTGATCCCAGCATGATTAAAACCAGGTGGCCCCCATGGCGTGCAGCAAGGGAGCCAGATGTGCTCTGCAACTGGATTGCCATTTCCTAGCCCAGCTGCAAACATTTGATTGTCCACTCGCTCTGGGTATTACAGCCATGACCTTCTCTCTTCCTTACCTCCCCCGTCTCCTGTCTGCTTCCCCCAGTGACATTTGAGAGGAGAAAAGTCCCCTTAGACTTGTTTGTCACTGTTACAACCATCCCTTTCTCCCTTCACCTCCCCACTCCCAGCCTTGGTTCCGCACTTCCATTATTCACAGATGTTAGAGGGTAGGAGCTGACAGCACTGGCTTTTACCTCTCTCTTTCCTTTATTTGGATTTTTTTTCTCTCTCCATGTTCCGGCGTGTGTGCACTGACCCCAAAGCACTCCCAAGTCAACTGGCAATGTCTGAATCCACTTAAAGGTGAAGGAATAAAGCAATTTTCTTCAAGATGTGGCATAAACTGTTTAGTTTCTGCTGTCTCCAAAGGCCTGTAATGAGAGGGTGGCCCTGTCCCAGAACAAGCCCCGTCTCACCCTGATCTATAAAATTTAGGATAGGTTAATCTTTTCCCAGAGCACTGGTCTGTCAGCCCTTTTTTGCTGAATTAGGGCTCTAATGCATGGATGGTGTCAATAATTGCCTAGTAAGCCATACTTAAAAAAAGAGTCACAATCAATCGTCCCAACATTAGGATGTCATAATGCATCAATCCTGCATTAGGAAGTTGTAATCCATCAACTTGACATCAGAAGGGACAATGGGATGGTGTGAGCTCAGTTCAGGCCTTGGGGAAGCTGGAAGTTCTCCATAGGCTTTGCTTCAGCTGTGGATTTGGTTTTAAAGGGTACTTTCATTTTGTTTTCCCATCTGTGTTTTACGAGTTTATACTGAATTCAGTGAATATTGAACCCTTTGGAAAGAGAGGTGCTGGTGATGCAGATTTGAAGAAGTCTGGGATATTACAGGGTTGCTGAATTTCTCATCTCCTATTATCTAGCAGAGTTTTCTTTACTATACCTTCTCCCTCTCCTGTGTTTGATGAGTAATGGAAGCATCTGTAGTTACTCCAGATGTCTGATCTCTACTTTCCCTTAAAATGTCTGTTCGTGCCACTTCGTAGATACATATTGCTGCATTTCATTTTAAAATTCAGTCTCCCCATAACAAACCTCAGTCTGATTTGCAACTCCTTTACATAACTTTCTCTGCCCACTTTAAATCTACAAAGCCCTACTTTTTCCTGCTACTAAGAAGCAGGCATCTGAGTATACAAGGCTGATTCAGAGCATTTTGGTGCTTTGGGGACATGTCAACACGGCCAACAGGATCTTTAGACCCTGTTGTTGAAGATGTTCCCAGATACTCCAATGCAGTATTTTTGGAAAATGTGCTCTGCTGTGGAGCCTGATGAGGCACACGTGCTATGACAGTAGCTACAGCCGTATTTTCTGCTGTTTGGTAAGGCCTGGCTGTTTGCTAGGAAATGTTTAAAATACAAAAGAAAAGCATAACTCATTCTCCAGAGCATAAAAAATGGAAGGAATTCACAGAAGATGAGTATTCTAGAGTAATAATTCAATTAAAAATGTGATGTCATTTCTTTTTGGCACTGAGGAGGGAGAAACAATTATGGAAACATATGAGTGCAGTAAAAGGCAGTATTTTGGTCAGTGGCAGCGGGCCAGATGGAAAAGTCACAAGGAATGACTGCTAGGGTAAACACAGACCATGATGTATCTCTAGAAGTTCTTATGCTTTGATAGCAGTACTGGGTTGGTTACTTTTGTGAAGAAAATGAATGATCAAAATGACCATTTTTTCTATTTGGATGTTTTTTAGTGATTAGTTTCTGGAGATATTTGTGTGACCACCAAAGTTAGTTATATGAATATCTTTTCTTTTTTTTTTTTCTTGAATTGAATTTACTTATGACTGTCTTTGTGTAGAGCAACTGATGTGCATAAATGATAAACTGAATAAATACCGATGGTAACTTTTTTAGAAGGAAATATTAGCTCTTGGCTGAGATTTTCCAAACTGCCTTAAGCCATTTGAAATGGGTGTCCAGATAGAAAATCCTTTCCCGTGAGTGCCTTGAAATATGTCTGAGATTAGCAGAATGACCATGAATAATCTATTCTGAGTACTTCACATACAATTATCTTGCTTTCAGCCATATGCTGATGAAGAAATCTCTGTCACCATGACTGGAAACACCGCTCTTATTTAGAAAAGACGACTGATTCTGGTATTTCTTGCTGTTCTCATGCCATGATGTTTCTTCTGCCCTTTCTGGGTAAAACACTGAAGATGCTATCAAGAGAGAAATGCTTCTAAAAAAACCACACTGATACAACTGCAGCTTTAAGGTCACTTTTAAGGTTAGCCTCTGGCTTTGGTGAGCTCAGCTAATCCTATGGGCAGGTTTCAGCCATGCACGATCCCATGTCAGCAGTGACCATTGAAAACTCACTGTTCAACTTTACTGGCTGAATTATCTCTAATGCCACAAGAACACCACTCCAGAGTGACCTTCGTAGTTGATCTGGTTCTAATTATAATCCAAGTAGTTTTAAGCATTCATTTAAATGTCTTCTTAATTGCAACCTAATTTCTTGAATTGTAGCCCATTCATCAGCTTTTAATCATTTTTTAATTGTGTGGAAAGTTTGAAGGGTTAGTAACAAGTCATTTGTTAGGTAGAGGTCATGAAAAGGGTTATAAAAATTGCTTGACTAATTTTAAATAATAAATTAACAAATGGATATACTCCCAAATTTTAAGTTATTTCAGTATTTATGCTTAAAAAATAAGTTCTAAAAGTCAGGAAGGATGAGTTTTATTTCTCGTGCAAGCATGGATGTCGGCTGTCTGTTGTGAGAGGAACACTGTTGTCTTCGCTTCCTGGGAAAGCAATGAATGAAAAAATTAAGGCTTTTTTAATGAGCTTTTAATTTAAACTGGATGGAAATTGCTAATGGGGTTCTGACTATGATCTTTGAAAGGCAGTCATGTTACAAGAGAGAAACAAAGTTAGAAACCAGTGTCTTTTTCCAGTTGTTTTTCTTAAATAAAATCTTCTGACTGTTTCTAATAAGACCAGCTGTAAGCAGGAGTCACTGGAAAAAGAAAGGATGTGAAGCTGAAATGAAACAGTGTTTAGGATGACATTCGTCACTTCCTCAGGTTCTGATCTTGTGTTTCAATTTGTTGCCTGGCTTTGTCTCAGTTTGTAGGGATAACCTTGCTCTGCACCTCAGGCTCCTTACAGCATGAATCTGGTTGCACTGAACTGGTTGGTTTTCTTTTGTAGAAAATCAGGGATTCTGTGTCAGGATGAGATTTAAGGCAATGTGGAACCCAGTCAGGAATAAACGTCTCAATATCAATTCTTTCTCTTTGAATATAGTATCATGGTGTCAGCACTGGGAGCTTGCAAAGATCCCTGCCACATTTTAAGACATTTTACAAAAGCAACAAAAATCCCTCGACTAAATAGTGCTGAAATAACCCCAAGAACATCGAACTCCTTACACTAATGAAACTGGAGAATAAAATATCTTTGCACATTCTTTGCTTTGAAATGTAAAGAACTGTCCATAGATCTGGTGTTTTTTTCCTACAAGAGGCAGTGCAGCAGGGAAAGACAAACTGTTGTACAATGAAAAAGCTTTGCCAAAAAATGTCTTGTTAAAAATACAGAGATTCGGCACTCTTCCTTCTTTCTTAAACCTTTATATTCCCTTGCTCATGACACTTTCACAAAGTGACTGTTCTGTACTGATTGAAATTTCCATTTATTTCCTCAATCAGCTTTCTCTGACTTATTTCCCAGTGTAACATCTTGTAACTTCTATTCCTGATAAGAAAGACCATCCTCTCCTCTTGCTTACTTGCTTGTATTATAGCTGCATGAGACATGTCTAACAGATGATTTACTGCCAAGTTTGGGGAAAGATTTGTATCAGAAGGTCTCTCCATTCAGCTGTAATTTAGAGCCATTTCTTCAATTCCCTGGAAAGTTAACTTCTGTGAGCTTCCCCCCTTTGTATCCAGCCCAGAAAATAAATGCGCATCATCTTGGAGTAGATTCCAATCAACATATGGACAAACATGAAGAGAGTGATTGGAAATTGAAAGCGGCCATTTGCCATATATCAAGAAGGTATTTAGGATATATTGTCTTTCCTTATGGGATGTGAAGGGAGCTGTAGGCAAAGCTCACGTATGGAGCGCTCTCACCGGAAGGAACAGATTATCAGAGGAAGAAATCCTTTAGACAATGTCTAAGATGGAGCAGCACAGAGGTTTGTTCTGCAGAGACTAACCCAAGTGAACTATAATCTTACCCTTTTTTTTTTCCTGTTTTTCCCTCTCCCTACATTCTCCCTTGAGACTGACAACACTGAGGAATTTTTCTGTTCTGAAGAGAGAAGAGGAAAAGGAGGGGAAGATAAACACCCTAAGGCCTAATTTTCATTACCCTGATAGCACACACCAAGATCAGTGGGACTAACTGCTGTTAGCTTCTGCTCAGAGGGGTCTGTAAGTTCCTTCACAGCCAAAAGCAAAACTCCAATATCAACTGGATCCAGCCCCCTCCCCCAACACTCCACTAAAATAACAGTTTCGTAGTTAAAGATCAATCTGATTTGACTGTTTTGAGGATATTTTGTATCAATTGGTATTTCCCAGATTTAATACTTCATTTTTCCCCTTCCTTTTCATTTCCTTTAAGTTGTGGAAAAAATAGGGACTTTCAAATGAAGAGAGAACAACCCTCACATCCGTAGAGGAAGCAGTGTTGTAGCTACAATCCAGGACAGATTGGTTGACCAAGTTTCTAAACAAATGGTGCTGGTTACATGAAAACAGAGTTTTTATTATGATGGCCTTCTGTAGGCACGAAGCAGATGTGCAGTTGAAGATGACCTGCAAGACTCTTTTTTTTTTTCTTTTTTAAATTGAGGTTGGCCTTAGTATTCTTTTTTATAACGAAAACCTGAAAGTATTTTCTTTTTGTGTGTTTGTTTTATATTAAAAAAAAAAAAAAGGTATATTTCTTGTGTCTTGAAAATATCAGAAATATGAATTTTACTTCCTTGGGTTATACTGGAAGACTGCTGGCGTTTGTCAGAGACACTGTGCTCTAGATTCCTAACTGAAGAGAGAAGGATTTTTAAGAAAAGGTTACTTAAGTCTGATATGTTAATGTTAATAATGCTAAGTATTAACAACAACAAAAAAAAAAAACCACCAAACAACAAAACCCCCCAAAAACAGAAACTAGAGAACACTAAATGGTTTCTAACTAAATTCCTTTTGCTCTTGAGTGCTTTCAGTATTTTGTGTCACTTGACATCACCATTTCAGTGGCATTTATTTGTAAAACTGAAGATTTCTAATGATACCTGCTTATGGCAGGAGAAAACATCCCACAGTAGAAGTCAGGTGAAAGAAGCTCTCTACCAGTACCTGATAGTGAGCAAAGAAAAACTTATTGGTACTTTATGCTTCATTTGCACTTCAGTCAAATGTCATTTGCAGCGTTTGTGCTTCAAATGATGTTGAGCTCTGAACTTTACAACACCACTTTTCTTGTGAAAAATGTCACAGTGAAGAAAGTATGAAATATGTCTGGTATGAGTAATCATCTCAACTGAGAGTGCTTGATGCTGATATTGATCTGTAAGGCTGTACCTTTTGTGTAGCTCTTAAATCTAGTACTGATTATATGTATATATATGTAAAATAACAATTAGTAACACTAGCATAATGTTTTTCTTTGTAGTTACTGCTTTCATAGAATCATGGGATCACCAAGGTTGGAAGAGATCGCTAGGATCATCCAGTCCAACCATCTGCCTATCTCCAACGTTTCCCACAAAGCTAGCACAGTATCTAAATGTTTCCTTCAGTGGCAGACTGAAGTCTCTGGTAAATGCAAGCAGTCTTCCAGTAAACCCAAGGAAGCCAACTTGATATTTCTGATGTTTTCAAGACACAAGTAATATATCTTCATCTGAGAGATTATAAACCTAGATAAAATTATTGAGAATTCCCTACTGTATTCTCATTAAGATACCAGAGCTGCTGACAGTGAGCTCACAGTTTTGGAAAAGAAGAGAGAATTCAGGATTAGTGACACTGTTGAATAATCCTCCCGCTTTAGTTTGGCTTTGTCTGTAGTCCATCCATGTCATTTGCTGCCATCCCTGCGTTGGACAAAGGCACTCTCCCCATTGGACTGTGGTGTTGCTCCTGTTTTATACTTCCGAAAATCAAAATATTCCTGTTTCCTCATTGCACTCCTTTTAGATCTTACCCAGACGGTGCAGTGGTGCTCAGGAGGCCCCAGTTTGGTACTCTTTCCTGTAGCACAAATACTTCAGGGAGGAAGTCCAGTTTCTGCCTCCTGTCAGGGGTCTGGTGCTAACATAACTGCATGAATACAAATATCTACTAACAACAAAATATAGCAGATTTTCCCCTCTCTTTGTTTTTTCACCCTGATATGCCCGGCTTTGTCTCTGGATCTTGTCCTTGGCATCTTGGTTTAATATGGAGGCTCCAACCCACCAAGCTGTGCTTCATTGCCTGCATGCAGCTCTCTAGAGGGATGGGGTCTGTAGATTCTACAGTAAGACTGTGGAACAGTGTTGGGATAGGCTCTGGTAAGGCTGTCATTGCATCTTCCTTCACTGTTTCCAGCTGCACCTATTGGGAATGCCACCGACTTGAGTTTGGCTGTTCAAGCAGTAAGAATAGTTCTAAAATTCTGGCATTATCCTGATTGTTATGCTTTAAAAAGTGAGAAAATAGTGAAAATGAGAAAGGATGAGTGCTTGCAGATCACATCTTGGTAAGAATTAATTTCCTACAATTGCTAAACTAATGTAATCAGTAATTAGGATCTGTAACACGGGAAACATCCCAAGGGATTAGATCAGTGGTGAAGAGGGTTTTTATCCAGGGAGCCCTTTTGTGAAGAACTTCATTAAACCTCTGCATTGTCAGGGAACTCACTGGTTTGGGATTCCTCCATAAAAACAAATGTTGGTGACATCCTGGAGATAGCTCTTTGCCCTCTGCTTGGGGCTGGTGGCCAGCAGGATTTCAGGCACTTAGTAGGGGATGTCCTTGTCACGCCGCACTATGACTTTTGGCTAGCTGTGTACACCAAAGGTAATTTTTATTAGTGGGAACAATGTTAGTAGTATACTTCTAATACGTGAAGGTGTACTGTGACCTGAGGGCTCCCTATAAAAAGAGAATGTTGTGAAATATTGCATCCTGGCTACATTTTCCTTTTCCTCTAGGAATCTCCATGCATCGTTTGACAGTGGTGCTGCTTGTAGAAAAAACTCTTGCTTTCAGAGGCAGTAAATGCTAAACAGACCAACTGGTGATCCAACCCCTTTCTCCCCTGGGCCTTTCCAGGGGAAATTTTCTGTGAATGACTTTAGCAGAACCTCTTGAAGAGCAATGAAATACGCAGCGATGAGATCACAAGGACTCTATTTAATAGGATTTCTTTTTTGGGGTCCCAAGAGTAATGTCATGCCAATAATTCACCACTGCAGCTCCCTTTCTGTTTCTTAACAGCACTAAAGAGCCCTAAACAGCTTCCTTCTGAAAAAAAACAACAACAAAAAAAAAAAAAAACCAAACCAAAACAAAAACCCAAAACAACCCACACAGCTCTGCCTGTATTTTCAGAGCCTGGTCCAAAAATACGCAGAAGTCAGTAAACATTTAGTCAGTCTTTATATGGATCTGATACAAAACCTGTTTGGCACCAGTAGATCTCAGATTTGTCTGGTTCAGATTTCATGTGTTTGAGCCTTGTCAGTTAGAAAACAGAAGCAAAACAAAACATAAAATCTCGTCCAGAGAGCAGCAAGGAAAATGATATTGTGAAGGATGGACTGAGGCCAGATCAGGAAATGTTAAGTTATCCCATCAAATTCATTGAAGTAAACATATTTATAAATACAATCCTACTCAGCTCTGGCTTTGCACAGATAATACGCATTGTGAATGGGGAAAACAGTGCCTTTGTCCAAAATAGAAAACATTTCCTGAACTCTCTTAACATTTATTTCTGAGGGAAAAATAAAATGCAAGGGAGAGTAGCTTTGTAGCCAGATCTTGCAGATCATTTGAAGAGGATGTAAAACAGAAGTGCTTTCCAGAGTCCAGACCTGAGAAGGACCTGTTCTTAAGGGGTTGATGGTTGGAGCATATCAGCTGGACTCTGCAGCAGTTGCTCCCATGTTCTCAATATAAATGAGATTACTTTCTATAGCTCTCAGGTCTTTGAATCACACCCAAATGAGAATATGGTCTTTCTCAGGGAATCTTGCTATGTGTTTGTGTTGCAATAGGATTTTGTAGGTAAAGCAAGTCCTTCAGACACAAGTTTTTATTGCAGATTTGAGAGAAGCAGTTAAGAGAAGCGAGGTAAATTGCTTTCCTTTTGCCTTGAAGTAGTTTTGCCTTTTCTTCTTCTGAGCATGAATCAAAAAGTGGAAAATTCGGAGAGTGGTTCTTCTAGCACTTAAGTAGCACAGCATGATCTCATTTGAAAACACTTGTTCTCATAATGCTTGCATTTGTGAGGGCAGGCCTAAGCAGTGAGGTTTAAATCTGTGCTGTGATTTTTGGATGCTCGAGCCACCCAACTGGTATGCTAAGTTTAACTGGTGGATGGGTTGGCACTTAATGTTTCATTGCCCACAGCCATTGTCCTTTAGCAGTCCCCAGAAGACTCAATCCTCTCATCTCTTAAGGCAGATCATGGACATTTCCTCCAGTCCATTCTTCTCTTGGAGGGGATGTTAAACAGAAACACAGCATTAAAGAAAGTGAAGTTTGCTTGCAGCTGTTGTATCCTGTCTGTTCCACTTAGCATCCATGGTATTAAATGCCTTCTTCTGGGTGTCAGGCTCTGTCTGCTTAGTACTGAATTGCCAGCACAGTCTGTGCTGATCGTCTCCCTTTGCTGATTGATTCCACCTTTGTATCTGGCTCCCATCCCACTGGTGGTAGTGTCAGCAGCCTATTTGATGTCGAATGAATTAGCACTAAAGAAATAACTGAGTAAAAAATACACATTCATGCCAAGCAAAGTACAAACAAAGAGCTGGCTTTCTGAAGTTAGCTTTCAGTAAACATCTCAGAACTCTCAGTATCTAGGATCAAGCCACATTTAGCCGTAAATGTTTTAGTTTGATCAATATTTTTTTTTTTCCTAAAGGGAAGAACCAATTCCAATGAGCAAATGCTACTTTGTGCTGAGACACTAGAAAGAGACTTCTCAGATCATGTAATTGTGGAGTTTGTCACTATATGGGAAAGCTGTCTTCCATTTGGAAGTTCAGAATTGGCATTGCACACTTGATGCACAGAGTTCTTATGTGAGTATGAAATTTTCTGCAGGTTCATGGATGTTACAAGACAGAGAATATGCATGGCCTAAGCTAGTGTTTGGAGAGAAAACTGCCCATAAAAGCAAGAACAGTTATGATAATGAGAATGAGAATGGGCAGCTCATGTCCATGAGCTTTTTGGGAATCAACACAGTCCTGGCTGCTCTGCTGTGATGGATTGAAGCCAGAAAAATCTCCTTTTTTTTTTTTTTTTTTTTTTTTTTTTTTTTTTTTTTGGTCATTTGTGAAACATTCTAAATATTGTTTTCAAAGCAAAAAACTTTCTGGGAAATCTTTCATATGCGTTTTCATCTGTAATTTGATGTTAGGCTGTTCCAATGAATAGCTTTGGCATTTAGTACTGGTCCTGTATAAATTTCATTGTGTCAAAGCCTTCTGTTCATTTCTCATTCTTGTTAGGGAATTTGATCTGTTCCCCTGTCTGAGACAGAGCTCAAGAGGATCTTACAAACAGACAAGGTGCATCTTTCTAGGAGAGTTCCTTTACTTCTCAGGGCAAAAATATAATTGAGAATCCTGATGGCAATTTGCTTAGCTTCAGATATGCAATTCTGTTTTAGGAATCTCCAGGAACATTTCTTCCCACCAGACCACCAAGCAGTGCTGTGAGCTTTGGATATTTTGGATGTGTGGAAGAGTCCAAAGTGAACATTTTTGCTGGAGAAGATTTACTTGATGTATCTCTAAAATCAAGCAATCCCTCTTCCCAAAATGTGAGCTCTAGGTTAAGAGGTCTTGTAACGTGGATTCTCCATGAACTGAGCACCACATTTTTGCTACTGCTGTGTTAAAACCCTCAGCCTTGTCCTTCTAACTGATATCTTTATCAAATTCTTGTTGAAACATGTTTTATTTAAAAAAAACACACACATGCACACAACCCAGCAGTGAAAGCTCTAACTTAACGCCTCATGTTCTTCTCAGATTTCCAAAGCACTGAGGCCTTGCAAATATGTTTCCAATATCCTCTCATCTCTCTCTGTTAGTGTTTTACTCAGCTCCATGCTGTGCGGGTCCTGACCCCTGCAATCTCCCGGGGACGGGGGCGGGAAGGGGGGTCAGGCCTGCTGGAGAGCTACAGGCCACAGCCAGCGAAACAAGCCCGCTTCCCTCAGCTCCTTTAATACATTTAACCTGGAAGAGGCCGTTGCCGGCCATAGATTAGATTACCAATGTTGGCATGTTTGGCCTAACAAATGGCAAATGGATGACGTGCCAGGCAACAGCTAATCACTGTTGACACAGATCTATTGCAAGGCCTTTGCGAGGAGGGGATAGTTCACCTCTGCGTTGGGGTTTTGTCTTGACAACTGAAAAGAGAGTTGAGAAGTTGAGAAGGCCACCAGAATACCTGTCTCTTTGAATCTGAGGGCTCCTATATGGTGTGTCATTTGTAAAGGTCTCCCCAGCCCTCTCAGCGGACAGTCTAAATGTCCTGGCCTCCTCCAGGCGATAGGACACAAGAGCTCTCATTGCAGACCTGCTTTGCAGGCGCATCGGTGTGCAACTCTGTGTACTGTATCCTAGCTGTCACCAACACCAGGACAGAAAGAAAAAGAATAGTTTCTGCCACGTGGGTTCAAAGAGATAGCGGGGTCAGCTTGCCTCACTTACAAAAGCGCATTTCTAAATGCCTTGCTGTGGTCATGGCTTTAGAAGTGTTTTCTGGCTCCCTTTGTGTAGTGTACCTCTCACAAGTGGGTAAAAGTGGGAGATAATGAGTAGTGTGCAGTGTATCTCTGGCTGGGCATGTTTGCATGGCAGTTCTTGAGCTTCATTTCTAGTGGTGTATTCACTGGTTCCTCTAGTGTTGGGAAGCCCAAGCTACATCTTTTGTGAGTTGCTGAATGCTTTCAACTCTGCTCTCGGGTGACTGAAATAGGAAGGTTCTAATTCTTATTCTGGGCATACTGTGTTGTTGAGATTCTAGCTCCAGTCTAATGCTATTTTAATTTTTTGGGTGGATGGAACTGACAAGGGCTCGGAAAGACTGTGGTCTGAAAAAGATATTCCTAGGTCATAGAATATCATTACTATTAGTAACTAACACCCAGAACATTCTTTGTGTTAGTTTGCTAAATCATGAGTTCTTTTCAGACACTGTGGTGATGCTGAGAGCTGCATGGATTTTCAAGTTGAATATTAGGAAAAATTTCTTCTTGGAAAGAGTGCTAATGCATTGGCACAGGCTGCCCATGGAGGTAATGGAGTCACTGTCCCTGGAGGTGTTCAAGAAAAGGGTAAATATGGCACTCAGTGACACGATTGCTTGGTATGGTTGATGGTTGGACTAAATGATCTGCATGGTCTTTTCCAACCTAACTGATTCTCTGATTCTGTGTGTTGCAGATGTTTTGTCTCTGATTCAGCCTACTTCACACTTACTTGGTTCTCCTGCCCAGAAGTACGTTTTTCCCATTTGTGAGTATTCTAATGAAACTCATCAAAGCAAGCAGCAAAGCCTGTTTCCCCATCCTAGTCTGTGAACTTCTGCTCACATTCTCTCTAGCTATTTTCTCAAAATTCAGAGATGTTTTGCACTGATCATTCTCTACATTTGTTTTTGAGTTTGCTTGTCTTTCTGTAGATTCTCCTTTGAAGAGTCAATACTGTTGTGATTTCCACTCTTAGCTTAATTCATTTTGCTTTGTTTCTCATACTTAGCACACGTTTTTTCTAATGCAGACTGGACACGGGCACCAGTCTGTTCTGTCACCTTGGCATTTTTTTACATGGGTCAGTGAGAGAGAGACTTCTCTGAGTGCAATTGACACGAATCTTGAAAGAAATATTTGGCTAACAGCTAAAATGACCAGTCACAGGGTCTCAGTTCCTTTCCTAGCTCTACCTTGTACAGCCTTAGTAAGACTAATTTTCTCTTAGCTTTTCAGTTCTTCCAATCTAAAATTAGATCAAAATGTCTTACTGAATAAGTGAGCTCAGAAAGCTTAACAGTGCAGCAGGGAGGAGGAGCTGAACTGCTCTGAACCACTTTATTGTCTCAGTGAGCTCAGGGGAGGGAGATTGAAGGAAGGTCCTGTTTGAGAGCTTTGGCTGCTTGTCTGCATTAGTAAGACCATTCAGTTTGGAACCCACTGTGTAAATCCAGAGTGCATTTAGATGAGATGCCTGTTTGTTAGGAGGTACACAGGCTTTGCGCAAGTAAGGATGTCTAGATGAGATGTGGAAGTTGAAAAAAGTCTACGTTAGCAAAAAGGAAAATGTAACATGCTGAAGCTTGGCATCTTGTAAGCAGTAAGCAGGCTGAGATTCAACTAGCAGGGCATGCATTTCATTTGCCTCATTGAGCTGATGGCATTAGATTCATAGCCTTTCTTCCTCGTTTCACGTTAGTGTTTAGAGCTCATATGTTTGATGGCAGAATACCATTCTGGTACCTTTTGTAGGAAAGCATCTGTACTGTTGTGCTTGATGCTGTTGACAGCCTGGTCGGCTGCCAGTCAATTTTATCTTCAGTGTCTGATTTCAGTTATAATAATTTCTGTTGCAGATCAATCTTGTGCACCTAGATGTTCCAGATCTTCACTAGGCCTTGTCAGGCCAAGATTCATCACACAGAAGTTTTCCTTGGTCCAGAAGAATTTACCTAGTTATAGATGTGTAACAACTGTGAAGTCAAAGTGAACTGTCTGTATTTCAATTGTAACCAGTGAATAAAAACAGGCAATATAATAGGAGCATTCACTGCATCTTAAAAAGGAAGATGTGGGATTGAAATCATGGAGTAGCCTTTTGGAAGCACCAGTTCTGTGCAGGTGGCTAAATTAGACCTGGAAAGTCATGAGATGTGAAATGTAATAAATGAGTGTCAGCTTTTAAGAGTAAATGTCTTAATGGAATTTGAATCCTCAGGAAACAATGTAAGACCTTCAGGTGCCTTCGATACCACTGTCAACAAAGGGCTGCTAAATCTCTGCTGTAGCAGGAATGGCTAGTGCTGTTTCAAATGACTGTTCTTCCTTCACACGTCTTCTTGGATTTTGAACAATTGCTCATTACTGGAGAAGGCAGTGCTCTGCTTTGACTCCTTTCCTCCTTCTGGCTATTGTGGTGCTTTACTACTTTCAAGATGTATTTCTCTATTTAACTTCCAGTTGGGCTATCCAGTACTGAAAGGAGTGTGAGATTTATCTTTCTGAACACAGTTACTGAGATAAGAGCATGGAGCATGCTGCACATTAATGAGACCTGATCTTATTTCGTATTTTATTTACTTTCTGACTTTGGAGCATTGTTTTTATACCTACAGCTGGTTTGGGGAATAGCATAATGTTTTGTTTCTCTTTAGTAACTGGAAGAATTAATGATTCCCCTTTCCTCATATGCATGTGTGAGTGGACTTGACATATGCAAAAGGTGAGCCTTGCTTGCCTTTACTCTTGGAACAGCATTACTCCTGCAGGAGGTAGAAGACTGCCCAGAAAAAGTGTTCTTGGATACAGGGTGAATTTGCAGAACTGCCCTTGAAGCCAAGAAATTTGCTCCTAATTTACACACAGGTGTAAAAATACTACAAAATGCAACCGGTAAAGGTAATTCTGAGTTTGCATTTAAGTAAGTACTTATGTATTTGGTTATGTGTCTTGGGATTGTATCTTAATTTGCTCTATGCTCCTGTACATAGAATTGTGTGTAGTGCATAGGCTCTATGTTCCCCATTATACAGAAAATCCAAGCAAAAGAGGGAAACAAAAAATGGCTTTTTTTCTTTGCCAGGGGACATATTTGTTTCTTCTGTGTTCTTGTTGTTGTTGTTGATGTTGATGTTGTTTTTCCCAGAAATTAAAGGAAAAATAAAGGTGAGAGGGCAAAGAGAGGGGGCAAATCTGTGTGCAGGAAGAGTGGGTTTGGGAAAGAGATAGACTGTATTGCTGTATATCCTCTGTTATGGATGCTGAAAGCTCTGTTCCTTGGTCATGCGTGCAAAGGCTAGGAGATGGGGCACAGCAGGACCTGGGGGAAGGAAGAGAAGAGAGCTAAGATATTGAGGGGGGTGGGGAAGATGTGGAAAAACAAAACAGTTACAGGGCAGAGGAAGGGAGGATGGGTTTAGTTTAATTAGGAGGGAACACGAGGGAAAGCTGAAGCAGCACACGAATACACACCCACCCTCTGCTCCACACCCTCACCCCCCAGAAAAAAAAAATTCATCACACCGATTTTTTCATGGTCTGGCAGTCAAGTGATAAAATTATCAGATGAGGGTCCCATTCTCCTTTCCTGCAGTCACTTTCGCCAAGTGCACCATGTCTGAAATAATGAAGCAGATTTGATTAAATTTTCACTGGCTGAAGCAGCCACGCTAATTTGGAGATGGGCTTATTAGTTTAATGACCGATCCGAATAATCAGAATTCATTAGCATTAGTGCCACTATTGTCAGCTCAACATTAGCCCTGGGCTCCAGTACACAAAGATGCATAGTTATATATTTATATATAGAGAGGCTGTATTTATACACAGTGAAAGAGAGAGGGAGAAGGCAATAGAAGAACTATACATCTGCATTTACATTTTGTACTCTTATCCCTTGCTGCGTTTCCCTGTCCATTACAGGGGAAAAAAAAGAATCAAGTTATAATGAGGCTTTTTCAGAGAGTGTTGGTTTTGGTCAGCTATGGTTAATCCAGCCTGACGCTCAGGGTGGGTAAACTTTGGGGCCCAATTTGTAGATAAAAGTAAGCCTGGTTTTCTTCCTATCAAATGCTGCTGGCTTTGATGGCTGTTTCTTGGATCCAGAGGTTTTTGGAAAGTGCTTAGGGCTTGGAGCTGACACAGCCTCCAAAAGAGGTTTTAAGGTATTTAATCTGCTTCTCACAGAACATGTTTAAAACGAGTTACCTGTCAGGTGATGAAAAACTCCCTGAAAGACATTGGGCCTCATTTGCTGTCATTATCAAGGTATGACCTGAGAGTTCTTCTACCAAAATCAATGAAGCTTGCAGAAAGTAGGCTTATTTGAAAAGAAACTGAGATCCCAAAGCTCTGATGGTGGTAACAACTTAGCTGTCAGCTTCAACTATTGCTCCATTAAATGCAATAGAACAAGATTAATTTAATAGTAAAGCTGCACAAAATGTCAAAAAATACAAACTATGAACCATAATGTTTACTCCGGCTGATTGCACGTCATGTCTGTCTTTTCATACGCATCTTTTCATGTGAAGTGTACTAAAGTAAGTCCTATATTTGGTAAGAAATATAGGAGCATTTAAGACTGTGCTTACACTGTAGAAAATAATGAAAGTTGTAGTTAGCCTATAATTGTATTTCCTTACTTGTGAGCTTTTAAAATGGTGAAACTGTATCGCTGTTTCTGCTTATTCTATATTTTATACTTAGTAGTCTAGTATAAACAATTTTTTGTAGTGTGTAAGTATGTATCATCTTTGAGCTAAAGCATGTAAGAAACATTCATTTCTCTTTCCACGGGATTTTTCCAAGTACATATTGCTCTAAAATTTGTAAGAAAAGTATTTTTATTGCCTATGTTTTTTTTTCATGTCGAGCATATCCCGGTCTCTGTTAGTCTGCATGAACTGTCACAGCATAATGTGTTAGAAATGTGCAGTGGGAGAGCTGTCTGAGATTAAAACCTGCCCTGATGTGTGTACATCCATTTAACTACTGTTGAAATGCAGGTGTTTCTGAGACAGTATCTAACACATCTTGCTTGTTTGCTTTTCCTCATTTCTTTGCTACTTTGAACAGAGTTTTTTTTCTTTTCACCTTTACAACTCACCTGAAGGGGCATTCCATCACAATTATATTGACAAAGTGAGATATATTAAAATAATATCTCAGACTGGGAATAAATCACTAATATTTGGGGAAGCATTGTAACACCCATCTGTCCGTGACCTGGGTTTATATATTGATATATTGAGAAGAGCACAAAGCACCGGAGTCGGGTGAGTAATGGCAAAGTCAAAGCATTTACAAACATAAGGATGATTGACTTCCTAGAGTTTCTCCACCTGATTCATCTAAGCACTCCAGAAAGTGCTGCGCTTTGGGAAGATGCATTCATTTTAACTGCAGACCTCTACCTTAAGTGCCCGAGGTATGGTCTTTGGCCCTTTGCCCTTCTCTGTAGTTGGTGGAATCTTGAGACAAGTGCAGGAATGACATACTTCCTAATTATAAAGAGATATTTAAGGATTGACAAGGGAACTGTTCTCTTGCAAGTCTGTTGTTATAGAGAAGTATATCTTTTAGGAAAAAAAAGACATCTATTACAAATGGATAGTTCAGTTACTTTTGGGTAATGGTTGGCATCAGCTGCATTTCTCCAGCATGGAGAACTGAAAAAATGCACATGAACCTTTTCTGACATTAACTCCTCTGTAGTTACACATCTTGGGACGCTTCCTTTCACCTTGGTCAGTATGATCAACTTGTCTTGCAGTGTTATCTGCCAAGGCCTTTATAGCTGATACTGGCCTGATCTGGCAGACAGACATCTGGGATATGGGTTCCTCCAAGAATTATCTGGGGTACTATAAATCCCTTATAGCTTTCCATTCTTTCTATTTCCAGAATCCTTTGAATTTGTCAGTCCCTTGCATGAGAGTAAACTGGAATTAATGCCACTTGGGAGATGAAGTGAAGAAGATTAGGACAGGGCAAAAAGTGTCAGAGAAGTGTAGCTGGCCAGCACCCAGAGCAGGGCCATTAGTTGTTTTCTTATGTTTTCAGGAACGACAGATAAAAATTGCTGAGTACTGATTTTAGGGGTCCCTTTTTAACTTATTTATTAAGTCTTCTTTCTTGGATGCTTTTAATTACTTCCATCACTGCATCACTGTGCCTCTTGCCAATGAATAGTTTCCTCCTCTGATGTCTCTCTGACTGCCACAGATATGAGTTGGACATTTTTGGAAGTCCTTACTGCTGCTTGGCCATCTAAACAGGTGAGTGGGCTTTTGTGATTGTTGTGTCTGCCAACATCTGACCTCTGCTGGAAGTCTGCCCTTCTCTAAGGGATGATAAGTTCTTTGAAATCCATTTCTGAGTTGATGGTTTTGAACACTTTAAGAATCTGACTCTTCGTTCTTCCTGTCTATTCTCCCTTCCTGTTCCCACTTAATGAAGATAATGTCAGGAGATGATTGCTGCTTACAAGGGAATCGCTGTACTGGATTCAGTCAATGGCATACGAAATCAATACCAGATGCTCTATGTGCAAGTGCATGAGCTCCTCAGGATGAAGAACTTTGCAATTATGTACCTGTAGTTGAAGTTCATTTCTCAGCTCAAGTTCTAGCCCCAGATGTACAGAATAGGAGTGTCTCATGGATTTACAGATTCCTTCCAAGGAGGATGCAGTAACCATGAGGGTACCTCTTTTTTTTTCTAGCCTTAATTCGTTTTGAAGGGAGACTGTCATAAGCTGGTTGCGCAAAGGCGTATTTGTGCTGGGAGAGTTATATCAGTAATAAAGTGTGCCTCTTTGGAGTTACTGATCATAGTGAAACTCTCGTATTCTCAAGTTATGAGATTTTGAATCTTCTGTTAACATTGGTTAAGCACTTTCAAATTTGACCTGCAGGTGAGCAATTTGCTTTCACTTAGTGGATGCTTCATTGTAACAGGACTTACAAAACATGCTCTCTCATTCCAAGTAAAATAAATTACATTGATTTTACTTTAAATGGTTGTACATTGCACATAAATTCACCATCATGAAATTTAGCAAGCAATACACTCAAAATCTTTTTCCTCCTCTTAATTTTAGCTGATGTTCATGAGCACTGATGCTCACAGTTGAATTGGGTTCTACAGGCATACTGACATTGCTAGGTCAGAATCAGCTCCAACTTCTCAGTGGCACAATTTAGGTTTTCCTGCTCTCTCAACTGGGTGTATGTCTGTATGTTTGTGTGTGTGAGCACAGTTTGGGCACTTGTTTCTATGTTGAGCATGATGAGGTGAGGTATATGGATATGCCTGTTTCTCCACTAATGGGCTGTTTTTGTTTCTCCACTAATGGGCTGTTAGGGATCTGATAGAGAAAAATTGACACTGAGGGTGTTTCCAGCATAGACAAAATGACTACTGGCATCTGGCCCATCTTGCTGTGAGTTCAGGATCTCTTTCTCTAGTAGTGTAGTGAAGACCCAGTTAGCAGCAGGTGTTGCCAAGAGGCTGCTTCAGGTGTCACTGAAGTTTGGGTGGCTAATGGGTGTGCCATGGCTAATGTATCCAGCAGGTTTAACGGGCTTAAACAATTCTGTGATGAATAAAATGTAGGAGTGAGATTAAGAGACCTGTACTAGAGAATGGGAAGAGTCTAGAGAAAATGCAGGATGATGTCAGGAAACGTTAGATACGTAAGAACTTGTTAAGGAGCCAGGATGCTGAAGGAAAATAAGTCTCCCCACAATGGGATAGCTGCTAAAATACATGACATAAGAAACCAGATCTTCCAGAAATATGAAAAGTGACTGTAATTACAGGGATGAGAAACCACTTTTGTTCCAGTAGAGGTAAAGCCAAGTTTAAGCTCTGTAGGATGTATGTCAGTTCTGTTGACTGCACAACCACTGGGAATGAGTCAACTGGAGCTGACCAGTAATGTCTTTCCCCAAGCCATGCCAGCTCGAGTCTGGGCAAATCAAGAGCATGTCAGCTTGATGGTACGAGCATGAGTAAGTCTGCAACACCTAAAAGCTGGCATGAGAGAAGTACACTGCAATTTCCTACGCAGCTGGCATGTATCTGCGGCCAGCAGGCTTGGTGCGAGCCAAGTGCATAACGAAATGACAGTGTGAGTTAGAGAGTGGTGGTTTCAGAGCAAGGTTTTTGCACAGGATCCCATCAGAGGTGAATGGCCTCTGTGCTGCTGTAAGGAGAGTTTGGGAACCACAACACCTGCAAATAGCCACTTGGTTTAGTGTCTTACCATGTGGCGTGACAACTGTTTATGGACTAGGAAGATTTGCTGGAGAAATTTAACATCTCTTCTTGGCAAGACCTCAGATTCCACATATGGTGTTTAGTTCTTATTAACTGATCTTCACTGTAAACTGTGAAGGGTGCTTAGCTTTTTCCGTTGAGGCTGCATGATGTTAATGACAGCACAGACAACAAGCGCAAAATTACTGACCTAGAGAACACAGTGTATTATTTCTAAACTAATGAAAGCAGTGACTATTAGAACATCAGACAAGGGGAAAAAATGCAGCAATAAGAAGGCAGCAGCAGAGAAAGCAAGTGCGTGTTTTACCCTACAATCACCGCTCATATCCAGCCTGTTCTGATGGCCAGAAAGAAACCCATCAGCCTATTCCTGTTACCCAGAGATGTTTCCAGCTCAGCATTTTCTTGTCTAAGCAGTTTCTTGAATACCTGGTATAACCAATGTTTCCGGTGGCCTGTGTAGGAAAGGTGGCCAAGGGAGAAGTGAGGGAGAATGGATTTGGAAGGAGCTCCGCCAGCCTCCAGGATATCATCGAGGTGGGACGTTTTCCACCTCATTTTTAGATGATCTCTGTTCTTTGTTCAGTAATCTCTTCGCTTTCATGCTCCTCATAATTTCCAGCAAAGAAAGAACTTATTTCCAAAGAAAGGAAAATAGCACACCGGTCATTAAACAGCAGCAATTTCTGGCTTAACCGTTTGTAGACATCTAATTTCTCTTTCTGTTTTGTTTTGTAAAACTACAATCTCAATAGATTTGCTAGCTTTCATTAGAAAGCATCTAGATGGAACATTATTTACACAGAAGGAAGTTGAATTTAACACTAAGGTCCTTATCTGTGTTTTTTAATCAGGAGATGCCACATAGCATTGCTCCCAGGAGCATGAGGCAGTTCTTCAGGTTGCAGACAACCCAGGTCCTGCTCTGCATGCCCGCATAGTCGGGTAGCTCAGCAGGCAGTGTAGGCATCTCCATGTTGGACTCTGCCCTGTGCTGGCCTGCAGCCCCCCAGCTGCACGTAGCTGTAAATCTTCTCATGGCCCCCGCAGAAATGCAGCAGCCGCACCTGAAGGCATGGAGAGAGCTGTAAAACAGGCTCTGGGGCTGCAGGGAAGTTCTCCTTGGGGTGGGATTATGGGAGGTAAGCCATGCACGTACGTAATCCTGTGGAATTAATTTCCCTGATTTATGAGTGTGCGCTTCTTGCACCTTCAGCGATGGCGTGTTATCTTCCATTTCTGGAAAAGGGGAATACCTGCTGTTCCATTCCCGGCTGACTGGCAGTCAGAACAAAAGCCATTGCTACAAAAACTTGAGCAGCAGGCTGGTTGCAGAGCTGAACTGGTTGCAGAGCTTGGGAAGCTGAACCCCAACGGTATTGCTGCTCCTGTGCAACTTGTAACTGAAGATGTTACAGTGGGGACTTAGAGTCCCAAGAGTCTTTCATTCCTCTGCTGCCTCATGGGAAGTAGGAGCTGGGGCAGCTTTGGAGCAGAAACAGAAAAATCACTGAAAATATTTTGAATGCAATTCTGCTGCTTCATGGCAAATCAGGACTCTTGGTCATCTGGAGAGGGTCAGTACAAATCATTCTCTGTGGGCAACCACTGACAGTTGCAATGTGTTTCTAGGAGGCTGTTTAAAACGATGATAAATGGGGAGAGAATTAGCTGTTGCCTCTTGGTCAGAAGTTTTCACTGGTGCAAAATGCTGCTTTGGTATTTCTCCATTGCTGTCCCATTTTCCACTTAAAAGCAAAACATTTTCCTTGCAACAAAGAGGCTCCTGACAGGCAATTATTGTAAGTCTGGCACAGATGTTTCTTTCTTGAAATTGGCTTAAGTGAGCCAAGATTACAACACTTTTTGGAACCTATTGGTCAGAGTTATGGAGCTGGCTTTTTTGAAAGTTTTCTAGCTCTTCCTGGCTTCAGACAGAATAAGGATGCCAAAAGGTAGAGGCATAAATATCCTTCCTTTTGAAGTTAGTCAAATAATTTGAGCATTTCTCACCTCTACCTTAAGACTGCTGGGATTAATCCAGTGGCATATGCTAACCTTGAAAGACCTCCAGCACACGTCAGCATTGTCTCTCTGTTTTTAGTATGTATGAGTTCTCCCCTGCAATCTTTCCTCATTCTTGATGACATTAACAAATCAGTGTACAACTCTGTAGTGCTTCTCAAGAGATCCCCCAAAGCAGCAGCAGCTATGGCCAACAGAAGGGTGCTGAAAGGCTGTGACACAGTGCGTGCATTGGGGGCTCTGTGAGTTTGCAGGGTGACAAGAGGGCCTGAGAAGGAAGACTAATGGATATCTGATCTTGTGCATGCAGTGTAAAGTTTTTTCTTTGTTTGCAGCCGTCTTTATGCATCAGACTTGCTGTTTGTATGCAAAGTAAGAGGGAGAAAGGCATAAGATGTCTCTGAGAGCATTCTCCACATGGAGAAATGCAAGGGAAGGTTTTGGAGCTGCTGAGCTGCAAGACACCTGCCTGTCCTGAGAAGGAGCTTGTGGGAATGGTTTGTTTCAAGGATGTGGCTGAGGTGGATGTTTAGATGATCAAGGTATTGTCACTACTTTGCTTGTGCTTTGTGTGATCCCAGGGAAATTGCTGAGAGTTTCTGTGACAAGGGTTGTGAGTTTTGAAATATGAATTTTAAAGAGGCTACTCTCCCGGAAAAGGCAAGCTTGTTTGGACCTGCACAGTAACTGGAGCAGCAGCAGGTTTGTCCATAGTTAAACTTGCTAGACTTTTGGTTCCCAAGCTTAGGAACAGGGCTATTTGCTCTGAAATGCCTGACAGAAGGTGTTGAGAGGATGGAAAGTTGTGAAGTTGTCTTTAAATTCAAGTATGGGAAGAGTGGAATGATGGAGAAATTATAGCAGTCAGGCTGCAGTAGAGACGTGAAGACAGTTCTGTTGTCCATGGGTACTCCCACCTTATGCAAGACAGTGAAGGTAAGGCAGGGGATGGCGGATCGGCCATGAACATCTGAATGGGCTTTTTATCCAAAAGAACTGTTAAGTCTGTAAGATTTTAATGGAAAAGACCTTTGAGGTCATCTATTTCCAACAGTGGATTATTGGGATCAGAGGCACAGAGATTTCAGACACTTGGCTTTGCTTTACCACCCAAATAAGGAGTGTTTTCTGCTCCTGAGGCAGAAAGCTTTACCCATTGAGCCCTGGGAGCAGCAAGATGAGAGAATCAAAACAGCATTGATGAACACAGAAGTTCATATGAAAGAAAAGCAGATGCAAGCCTGCATCTGAGAACTAAAGTGACACAGAACCTTTTTTTTTTCTTCCCATTCCTCCCATATGCAAAATAATCCTAATGGCTATGGTGGTGATTTTGTTTTATTTTTTCTTTCTTTATTTGTTTGATTGGGTTGTTTTGTGTATGTGTGTCTAGATGGATCTAGAATAAGTTCCTAAAGTCTTCAAGAAAGTTCGCTGTGGTATCAGATACCAGTAGTCCGGATTACTGCTGGTAGCAGCTAAATTCAGATAAAAATCTTTACTTGCTTTGATTCAGCAAAGCAATTAAACATGTGCTTTAGATCCACTTGGGATTTGAGTGTAACCTTAAAGTTAAGCATGTACTTAACATTTTGCTGAGCAGGGGCCTGGGCCTTTAACCCTTGCTAGAATATAAACTCCTTTCTAATGAATGTTGGCCGACAATAAGCCTATTTCTCAATAACATTTGATTTTTGCAACCTAGAAGACTTTCTCTCAGCTTCAGTGGGCTTTGGATCAGGGCCCAAGAATGCAATCCAGAAATAATAATTTACCGTATTTACATTGCATGTAAATTATATATGAAGAAATGAAACAGCATAATTAATCAACCACAGGGGCTTTTCTTCCACTCTGATACCAGAAGAGAAAAAGCCTGTAGGCAGCTCACAACTTTTCTTACTAATACTCTTGAGCCCGGCTCTTATTAAGTCTTCTGTTTTCTCTGGCAAAGCCTCCCATAATGTTACCCTCAACCTTCTTAGTCTATAAATGAGATTTTGATTCTGTTCTTATTAAAATGTACCATTGAGCACAAGGTTTACTGGTGGGAAAATCCCATTAAGTATTTCTGAAATACCCTCTAACTGCTTGATTTTTAAGATGATAGGCAAAGCTTCACACTCCTCACAACTGTATGCACAATAACTGACACTCGCATTTACCACTCTGGCAATAGGAAGGGATGAAAGTGGATGTGCAGTCTTGTGCTTTAATGCCTTTGCTCCCAGAAGAATATGGAGGGAACCAATGTTGGTGTAAAAGGGTGCTTACTGATGTTCAAAGCTGTTCCGTTCTGTCTCTGAAAATGTTATTGGGTTCCCATCCATGCATTTTACAAATGTAAGAGCAAGTCAGCGGGCACAAGCTGGAGCTCATAATATAGGATGCATTCTGCATATGAAAGAATTCACAGAATCACATAATCATAGGGGTTGGAAGGGACCTCCAGAGACCATCGAGTCCAACCCCCCTGCCAAAGCAGGTTCCCTACACCAGGTCACATAAATAGGTGTCCAGGCTGGTCTTGAATATCTCCAGGGAAGGGGATTCCACAACCTCCCTGGGCAGCTTGTTCCAGTGCTCTGTCACCGTCACTGTAAGGAAGTTCTTGCGCACATCTGTGTAGAACTTCCTATGCTTCAGTTTCTGGCTGCTTCCCCTTGTCCTGTCTCCACACACTGCTGAAAACAGTGAAAACAGTCTGGCTTCACCACTCTGCCCCCCACACATTAGATATTTATAGACCTGGATCAGGTCCCCTTTCAATTTTCTTTTTTCAGGGCTAAACAGACCCAGTTCACTCAGCCCTTCTCCCTAGGAGAGATGCTGCAGGCCCTTCACCATCTTCGTGGCCCTCCGCTGGACTCTTTCCAAGAGATCCCTGTCTTTTTTGTACTGGGGAACCCAGAACTGGACACAGTACTCCAGATGAGGCCTCACCAGGGCATAGTAGAGGGGGAGGATCACCTCCCTCGACCTGTCGGCCACGCTCTTTTTAATGCACCCCAGAATGCCATTGGCCTTTTTGGCCACAAGGGCACACTGCTGGCTCATGACCAACAGGTCGTCTACCAAAACACCCAGGTCCCTTTCTGCAGAGCTCCTCTCCAGAAGGTCATCTCCCAATCTGTACTGGTGCATGCAATTACTCCTCCCTGGATGCAAGACTCTACACTTGCTTTTGTTAATCCTCATCTGGTTTCTTACTGTCCAGCTCTCCAGCCTGTCCAGGTCTTGCTGAATGGCAGCACAGCCTTCAGGCTGTCAGCCAATCCTCCCAACTTCATATCATCAGCAAACTTGCTGGGGGTGGCCACTGTCCCCTCATCAAGGTCATTGATGAAGATGTTGAACAAGACCGGACCCAGCACAGACCCCTGAGGAACACCTCTAGTTACAGGTCTCCAACCGAACTCTGCACCACCACCACCAACGACCCTCTGCGCTCTGCCAGTCAGCCACTTCTCAACCCACCTCACTGTCCACTCATCTATCCCACACTTCTTCAGCTTTGTTATAAGGATGTCATGGGAGACAGTATCAAATGCCTTGCTGAAATAAAGGTAGACTACACCCACTGCTCTCCCCCATCCACCCAGCCAGTGACAACATCATAGAAGGCTACCAGGTTGGTCAAGCACGACCTCCCTCTGGTGAACCCATGCTGACTGCTCCCAATAACCACTTTCTCTTCCAGTTGTCTGGAGATGACATCCAGCACAATCTGTTCCATCACCTTTCCAGGGTCAGAGGTGAGGCTGACTGGCCTGTAATTATCTGGATCTTCCTTCTTGTCCTTTTTGAAGACCAGAGAGACATTGGCTATCCTCCAGTCTTCAGACACCTCCCCCATTCTCCAAGACCTCTCAAAGATGACAGAGTGTGGTTCAGCAATTCATTTGTAGATTTGCAATCAAAGGGCTTCCTATTTCTCATTGCTGCTGTGGATGCGTTATGTGGCTGCACAGCTTCTCACCTGGAAGAGTTGTATACCTGCAGTGAAGGACTCTGTAGGCAGAGCATTTAGTCCAAAGAGATTAAGCAGAGATTTTTGCAATAGTTTCTACTCCTTTCATTTCTGGACTGTTTAATCTTTCATTGTCTATGGTTTTTTCCCTACTGACATCTCAGTGTGCTTCCTGCTTTCTTGTTCTCTGGGATGGCTAATCTGTGTTCCCTCTAACCAAATGCTGACAGGCTCCAAGTGTGCCTCCAGCCTGAGCTAATGCTCTGGGTCTAATCTCTGGGGTGGGTTTGTTCTTCACGGAAGGTAAAGCATGGCTCCACAAAGCACAGCTCTTCATCTTTTGCCAGTTGTTGTTATTCCATTTGGTGAGGCATTAGAATAAGAGCATATTAATAAATAAATTTAAAAGGATTAATGCATGATGAATAGACTGTGTAAGCATATTACAGGCATAGTTATTATGTGATGTAGGTGGTCATAAGTCTTGGTTAAATGCAACCTATTGACCAACTGGACTCTATAAAAGTCTGTAACAAGACATTAGCCACTTGTTAACAGAGCTAGTAATCATTTATTGATTCTACATGCAGTATTTATACATCCGCCACACAAGGAAGTGTGGCATTCAATTCCAGGATCTACCTTTGAGTCCCACTTACTGTAGTGAGTGACACAAATCTCTCACTTATGTATGTTTATCTGCCAGATGTTGTCAGGACAGGCAATAGGTGAGTGCTGCTGGCAGTGCATGACAGTATTAATATTGGGCTGCTTGGGTTGGAGCCTTGCAGAAAGAAGTAACTGTTTTTGTGCAGCATGCTAATGTTTCTCTATTTGGTTTTGTTCAAATTGGAATTGAAATACATGGATTTTGAAAGTCTTCATTAACACTGAGACTACCAACAGGGGCAGTGCAAGCAATGGGCTTTCTTTGAGACCTGGGCATTTGAGTCCTCAGGCACTCATTTCTGCAGAAGTTCGGGTAGGCTGTTCTGCCAAGGCTCGGACAGATCTCCCATCTCACATGAGAAATCAGTTAGACTGATCTGTCCCTGCTGAATCTTTCCATTTGATTTTCCAAGAGAAGTGTTAAGCTGGAATTCTTCTACTTCATCTTTCCTGGTACTATCCAAACACAAGTGAGAAAAGCAGAGTGAGTTAGCCATCCCAGCACAGGGAGGTAAACAGCAAGTAGACTAAAAATGTTAGAAATCCTCAGGTTGCTGGAGATTTGGTAATTGTCTCCCTTTGAGGGATGAGTAAGTGATGTTAAGGGTCAAATGGTCAAAGTGAGTTAGACAAGGAGAAGGAATAGAAAGGTGAAAGGTGCGGGGAAGTGAGACAAGGAAAGAGAGAAATGGGGAGTAGGGCAAGGGACAGAAGCTGCAGGAGTCACCCTTGCTGAAGTAAGGCAGTGCAATAATAAATATCCTGGAAAGCTCATACTGCAGTCCTGCACAATGCAGAATGACATGATAAAGAGGCATGCATTTCTTTCCTTTTCTTTCTAGTAGGAGGAAGCAGTGATTTTATCATGGGAGTGAGAAAAAATGATGGAGTGGAAGATCCTTGAAGTAATATAGTGAGGAACACAAGGCACACAGCCCTGGAGGCTTGCAGAGGATGGCCTTCATTTCTCTGTCTCTCTGTGTTCCTCTGGCCCTGGGATTCACAGCACACACAGCCCATCTGATTTAATAAAGGCAGGAAGCACACAGTGACGGAGCCATGAGAGACTGCAGATAGGGGTTGGAGAAGGGTCAAACTCATTAGTCATATGATGTGATGTAGTGTGCAGGGAGGGGGAGAAGGTTGGAGAGTTAAGAGGAGTGGAAATAGTTATAGTACTAAAAAAATTGATGTTACCATGACTGACCTGAGCGCTGTGCTTCAGTGTGACTTTTAGGATAAAGGGCATCATCCCGGCCTTTCTTCCTTTCCCCTTTCTTCCTTTGGATCATGGTTTCATCATCGCATTCTTCGCAGTCCCTGTTACCTGCTGGTGTAAGAGGTGCTTGTCCTCAGTGTTCCTAGTGCACAGGGACTCAGATCGGGGATGCCTGCAGGGCTACTGCTGCTTCAGGGTCAAAACATCTTTTTCAAAATGGATGCTCCTCCCTGCTGTAACCTCATTCAGCGGGACTTGGAATGAACCTTCCACTCATGTGCAGAGATTCTTCAGAGAATATTTGTTGACTATGGCAAGTGATGAAGCACAAAGTACAGAGAGAACGGGGCAGAATAAGAACAAATGACAGCCCACACATTTGTTCCCCTTGTCCTGCGAGCAATGTGGGGAAGGATGCTCTGCTGGTTGTTCTGTGGGGTTGGACATACCCTTGTGTAGAGCCAGCATGCAACAAAAAACTGTAGAATTAGCACAGATGTATGTCACCATTGTTGTTAGTGATGTTTCCTGACTATCATTATATGGACATTAATATTTTTAAAAGTTGTTTCTGTTGCTCATTCTAAGAGAAGGTTCATGACCTGTAGGCAGCGAGTCACATTTCTCTCATGGCAGCAAATTGGACCCAATTCTCTCATGACAGCAAATCTGTTGATTTGTTGTGTTGCCTTTTTGTGATTGAAAAAAAAAAGACTTTTTTGTATTATGAAACTCTAACAGTAATTACAGACACCAGGTCAGAAAACAATGGGAAATGAGTTGAACTTTCACTGTAATGCTTTTTGAAGTCCAAAGGTTTTTTATCACTCCCTCTTTCTTGCTGTGGGAGGAAATCCTGAAATAGCGCAACCAGAACTTTTTTCTCAGCATGTTTCTGGTTCAGCAAAGAGCAAGAATTATTGATTCATAAAATGTTAAAAAAAAAAAAAAAAAAAAAGTAGTTTGTAAATGAAAATATTTCCCTAATTTTCTCTTCTGTAATTTCTCTGAAGTTTTAAATATAATTGTAAAATTCAAAATGCTACATACAGCTTCTACAGCTGGTGAGAGCATGTCATGTTCCTTGAAGTCTCCATTTCTCTCCTTGGTTAAATATGAAAATTTAATTTGGGAAATATGCAGTCTGTCCCAAAGCATTATAAACTCACCAGTCCTAAAGGTAATTTTTCATTCTCTGGTGCCTTCTGCATTGGTGTTTTCTCCAATAAATGAGCTGGTGAATGACAAGAATCAGGCTGTTAGCTGATGCAGGATTAGTGAAACTATGCAGATCGACACCCTCTGAATACCTTGTCCTGAGTTTATGATAGTTTCTTGGAGCTGAATGTATCTTTTGTAGAATCTTTTCTCTCAGTGCTACTGCATCCGAGTTCTGCAGAAAATGGTGAAAAGTCTTCTGTTGTCCTTTCTGTCATTGGTAAACTCACCTTGAGCTTTGAGTGGTGGCTGTGTCTACAATAGGGTAGAGGTGGGACTGGTAATGTACTCAAGGCTGGCTGACGGAAAGAGGCTACATTTCTCATTCTTGTGCAGTGGTCACAAGTGGTAGTGATCGATGGGGAATTAATGCTCGTTAGATCCGCGGAACGGTTTAGGACTGCAGCTGAGATCTGGGGAATGTAGATGCTATCAATTGATGGATTAGTCATAATCTCATAACAAGCACTATATGAATAGACTATTTGAAATGCGACATTTGGAATAGATTTCTTGGCTTGATGGCCTGATGTGCCTTCAGATACTCTGAAGATGTCCAAACAGCAGTCCGAGCCTGCAGTCGCAGCAGAACAGATGAAGCTGCGGATGTAGGTTCTGGCTTTCCCTGTGCAGCGAAGACTGGTTCCCATCTCGGATTGGAAACCTCTGTATAGCTACAGGGTGAGGATTATGACAATACAGGGTGAGCATGACACCTGTAATACTGTGAAGATGGGGATGTTTTGTCAATTTTTTGCTCGTGATGATTGAGTGAGTTAATTGCAAATACTGTCCTTATCATAGAATCATGGAATCATTTGAATTGGAAGGGACCTTTAAAGGTCATCTAGTCCAGCATCCCCTGCAATGAACAGGAACATCCACAGCTGATGAGGTCTCAGAGACCTGTCCTGCCTGAACTTGAGTGTCTCCAAGTCATCTCATAGTCTATCACATTTATCTCAATTTTTCTCTACAACAGTGGAAAGAATATAATCACTCTCTTTATGTTACTTTACTAAATAATTATTTTACCTATGTTTTGATAAGGTACCTAGAGCATTCTGGGTAGAGATGCAGATCCACTGAACAGTAATGATACGTACTGTATCATATCCCGCTCTGTTCTAATCAGGGTTTTCTCCCTCCTTCTGCCCCCTGCACTACCACATCCTCTTTGTTGCCTTCACTGGGTCAGACAAAAGTGTTTCTTGGAAGGTCAGTCTAACCTGTAGGAAATTCCTTCTGTCTCTGAGCTGGCTCATTCATCACTAGTCATAACCGTTCTGGAATGTGAACTCGTAGTCTGTTATCTGGCTACTGCTAGTGATGATGCCTGGAGACGACAGCTTGGTTTTCAAAAGCTAGGTTGACCCTGAGGGGCGAGGAAAACTTGTTTTGACAGAGCAAACATGACACGGAAGCAGTGCAAGCGCCAATATGTGCAGGAACAAGGTGTTATTTTCGCAAGGTGGATTTTTTTCCCCTCACTGAGGAAAACATAGCAACATATGGGAAACAAAATATTCCATGCTGTTTCATATTTTTTTTTTCTTCCTCTAGAATGCAATTAAAACAGAAAGGCTCTCTGTGTGTATTGTAGCAATGAGGGAAACAGGAAAAAAAATGGATGAAACAGTTTAATCTGGGAAGAGACATGTGCTTTTCTCATTTCTGTGCCTTGGAATGATAGTGAACCAAGTGAACAGTGCAGTGATTAGACAGTTCTTGTTCAGGAGACCTACCTGGTGTTCTGTCCTTCTGTTCTGTTCCCCTCCCCTGCTTGCCAGTCCCGTGCCCAGCACAGGGAAGCTTCTGTCCTGGTTGCTCCTTCTTGCACTGCCAAACTATAAAGAATGACAACAATCTCAACTCTTGACCCCAGTGCGATTATTGTTCCTACATGTTCTGCTTTCTTCAAAGACATGACAAAACAGATGACTGTGTATATTTTAAAATGTCAGACTGACATTGTGGCATTAATATAATTTAAGCCAAACATTGCTGGTTAATTCACTTTGCTTTCTGCTCTCTTAGTACTGCATTCCTTGTTTGTGGTACTCAGACGTGATTCTATGACACCCTTGATCCTGCTGAGCCACAGTTACCAAATATTCCAAATTTCAACAGACAAATGCTTTTTCATTCACTTGTGCATGCCTCACCCTGCATCCAGGAGCTGTGACCACCTTGGTGCTGCTGCCACGAAGGCAGAAAGAAGACTACATTTCCCTTGCTCGAGCCACAGTATGACACCATTCTTTTCTGGGAAGAGTGCTTTCCTGTGGGAACTAGGATTTTCACTGAACTGTGAAGGAAGAAGCAAAATGATGTGGGAAAGCACCCCACAGGTTAGAATAATGTTTATGAAAACCATAAGAGTTGGATTTTCTACAGGGGAGTAAACTTCTTTTCTTAATGATGTCTATAGGTTCTTTGGGAAGTACGTGGCTCTGTGTACTGCTAACATACCTGATGGACCTACATGATACCTTAAAATGTATGAAAGAAGAATATAAAGAAAAACATGAGCCATTTTAGCATCAGCTACATCCTTTTAGGAATCTGCATTTGAAGGCAGAATCAGGAAATATTTAGTAAGTATACAAGCAATGTGTAGATGTAGCAGTCCTTCACGTAGTCCCTCTAAAGTGCTGTAGAAGTCTGACGACATCTTTCATGACTTCGGTGTGAAGCTGAAAAACACTTGCTGAAGACTTAACAACACGCTGTGACCGTGATAAGTTAAGATGGTTTATGTTTTAGTACTGACAACTCACTTCCTTTTCTTGCTACAACCAATAATGACCTCTGAGAGGTGTCAAGGGAAGAAGCAGTGTCATGTGTTTGGTGGGAGAGATGCAGTGGGAAAGCAGAGCCATGGGCAGTCCCATGCAGGGCGCTTGGCTGTGTCCTCCTGGGTTAATCCCACTGCACAGCTGCACTGCTTGGGGCGAGAGGGACGCATGAAATGAAAAGGGATTTTCCTTCTTGGGAATCAAATTAGAGCAGTCCAGATCAAGCCAGCCTTTTTTTTTTTTTTTCTTTTTTTTTCTCACCCCAAAAGGAAGTTTAGACACAAGTCCCCCAAGGTCCTTTTTTTTGGTCAGAAACATCTGTAAGCCACAGAACTGAAAGAAGCGTGGGGATGGTGCTAATAGCTTTACTGTTAGCAGTTGAGAAACTAAGTAGCAGTGTCTTGTGAGAAAAATGAGGCAGCTGAACATATAGGCACTAGAGACTGTTGAGTCATGGATTAATCCAGGGTATGAACAGCAGAATCATTCCTGGGGATGAGAGCTGCCAGCAGTTGTATTCTCGTTGCGGTAGCATGTTCTCTAGCACATGGGAAGTCCTGATTCTTTGACCTCTGTGCAAAGAAGGCAAAATAACGATGGAAAAGAAAGAGAACAGCTGAAACTAAACATATTTCTCTTGTAAAGTTTACAGCTTGAGTATGGTCAGACATGATGTGTGCAAAAGAGCTCTTTGATTCAGTGTTATTCCACAGGGATAGAACAAAAACATAGCTCTTGGAAGCTGAAAAACACAGTGGCTTGCTGGTTACTGGGTGGGATTTTCAGCACAGACCCAACTCCTGATAAGAACGAAAGAATGTTGATCTGCAAGTTGGTGGTCTCAGTCCAAGCCTAATTAGAGCAGAATTCATAACGTTAGAGAATCATCTGTGACCTTATTACTGCTATCAGTGGAGTAGTAACAGCTGATGCGGAATGAAATCCCCTAATGCCCTCTGCAAGTCAGGCCATGAGACTCTGCTTCCAGAAGTTTGTTTCTGTTGTACAAATAAGGCAGCTGTACAGCATTCCTCATATTGGCACACCAGTTCTTTTTATATGTTTACTGGCATCAGGACTTGTAAGACTTTGCTTTTTCTCTGCAGAAGAATGATAAAATCCTCTGGGGACCTACTATATTCATCACTAAATCCTATACAACCGTCTGGTAGCTGATGTAGCAGAACCTCACTCCAGTAAGTGACATAGAAAGTAGCCGTGATGAGGTGCCTCTCATCTTTTTTTGCGTGTGCTAAAACTGCCTTTTAAAATTGGTTCTTCTGAAGGTCACTTGAATATGGCCAGCACTATATAAACCTCTAATGCTTTTTGCAACAATAATGCCTTCATTGTCTATGCAGCTAAATTGCAAGCAGTAGAAATCCAGATCTTTTTCTGAAAAGGAGACCGTATCAGAGCATTATTTACCTTTCTGCTCACACCAGAGATGCCAGCAACAGCAGTACATTTACCTCTATTTTGGCATCATGACAAACTGGACCAAATTTAACACTGATAAAACTTCATTGTTTTATTGGAGTTACACAAAAAGTTATTTTACTTGGTAGAATGATGGTGTTGCTCTTCTTATTGGAAAGAACTGAAAAAATATTTCTCTCCTTTTGATCTTCTAATCTCAGCGGGTACATATGAACAATATACCAGCTTTCCTAAACCAGACGTACATATAGAACAGGACAATAATCTTAACATTGTCATTTGACATCCTTAGATCATTTCCACAGTCCTTTATTGTCTCCTTTTTTTTTTTTGGTTAGAGTTCCTTTGGTCTCATTGATGTTTCTCTCTGTGCATCCCATCATTTATTCTGTTCGACAGCCAGAGTCAGATACTGAGAAATCCAACAAGAAAGGCAGAGGTCAGACTTGTGACATCTTTTGAGCTATGTATGTTTGTGTAACCCAGCAGGGTTCATTTCCATCAAAGATGGAAATAGCATGTATCGCTGTTGCTGTGAGTTCAGATGGTTGAAGGGGTTGAAAAGAGCAGTTAGGGAGGCAGCTCTCCACTGTGTCTGTAGGCTTCATGCTGTACTTACTCTCACTGGCTTCTCATGAGCATCCTTGCTGCTTGTGTTTCTTCTTAGAACTATATCTGTTAAATTAACAATGGTGGAATCCTGTAGCTGCCTGGTGTGAAGACACTACTATTTATAAGGGACTTAGTCCGTATGGTAGCTCTTCAGTTGAAAACAAAAATAGAATTTCCACTTGTTAAAGTGTTAGTAGTACGTTGTGAAGTTTTTGAAACTCAAATACAGAAACTGTTGGATTTATTTAACATACCAAAAAACCCACAAGTAGTAAATCTTGTGCATCTAATACATGTAATATTCTATTAATTAATTTATTAATATAAATTATAATGATTTTAATATTAATCTTGTCCTGAAGTTCTTAACAGCAGTAATGAGGGACTGTGTTTGGTACCACTGGAGAACTGGACACAAACTCAATTTCCCAGCCATTGCTATTTCCTTCTCATGGTTCTAAACAAGAGAGGAAGCTGGAGACTGGCTTTGAGGACAAATATTCACAGGTGACTGAAACGCTGTCCCTTCACTCACTTACTCAGTTGCCTACTCAAGGTTTGCTATCTGCAGTCTTGCTCTAGTCAGACTCCAGCACATGGGGAAGGGGTCTGCATGTGAAGTCAGTTCAGAACACGTTCACTCTATCAGAACCTCCCTCGCGGATGGTTAATCACTATCCAGTGGTTATCTAACCACTAACAGTTTGGTTAGATAACAGCTCTTTAGATTAGATGATAACTATCAGTCCTACCATGATGAAGTCTGGCTGCTGAGTAAACACTGAGGGAAACATTTTTCTTGTCATGCAGAGCATGCGATCCCAGTAGAGAGGAGGGGGAGCCTGAAAAAAAACAGAAGCTGAATTGCTCAGCCAACCATGTTCATTTATTCTGTGGTGAGGCTTGGACCTCAATGCAGGTTACCTGACTGCTAGTGAAGTGTCTTAATGTGTAGGTATGATATCACTCTTCAAGAGTATTTGCTCAGTATAGCAAGCCTAGGAAGACATGAGTGCAGCTCTGGTTTTGGAAAATACATGTAATGGCTTTGAGTTTCAAAAGTAGACCCAAAAGGAAGAAGATTTCATACTCAATATCTTTGACAAGACAAGTAGGAAATGTTTGTTTCACTTTCAGAAAGACCCCAGACCAGTCACTGGCATTAGTTGGGATGTCTTCATTGCATTTCTTGTGGCCTGAGAGGGCTATTCTGGAAGCATTGTCTTTCATTTTAAAGCAATTTTGAAAGTACAAAAGATTTTTTTTATTGTTGTATAACTATTCCTCAGCAAGCTGATTAAGGGAGCCTGAGCATCCTAGGCAGTTACACAGCCATAGCTGCATTTCTGTAACTGGAAGTAAAAATGTACATGATGTGCATGAAATTTATGGTTTCCACAGGGCTTTATGCTGCTGATAGTCATCATGCTTCACATAACATATAATATCCCATTATAAACTCTGTCAGAAGAGAAAATAAGGCCACTGTCTCCTGCAAAACCCTGCCTGTGTAGCCACCCTTCAATGGAAGATGTGAATGGTTAAATAGTTCAGTATGTGATGTGTGAGGCTGCTGAGTTTGGTTGGGGAGAAAGGACAAGGGGCTTAGGGGTGTGTCTGGGAGGGAAGAAAGAAATATATTAAGGAAGTTGCAGGTTATTCATGAAGATAAGCTTTGGACCATAGATGAAGGCAGACTGTGAACAGACATGGGACAGTTGTTACCCAGAAAGACTGACCCCTTGAAGAACAAGGGTTATTCAGAAAGAGATTTTATAGATCTGAGATCAATTTCCAGTTTTCATTTTTCTCTGAAGGGCAACAAATACTACGAAGCACTGCATTTATCCCTGTAGTTATAATGTATAGGTCGTTGGCTCACTGTATGTGTCAGGGTGGATTTTGGGTTGCTGTCCTGTCCAAGGTGAGATAAGAATGGCATCTGCAGTTAGTCTCCTTTCTTTGAATGCCCACTATATTGATGTACTCTCAGAAAATATACAAAGGATAAATTCAGAGCAGGTTTGTTACAGGAGAGCATCATAAAGTACTGGATTTGCTGTAGTAAAGATTTTCACCTTGATGTCATACAGCTAGTTGTATGTGCAAGGGAATAGGAGAACTTTATTTGGTTCTGCTGATGTCCTACTGTGAGATCATGGGCACGTCACTTCCATTTCCTCTATCTAGAGACTACTGAAGTCAGAAATCTCTCAGGAGTTCCTCCATGTCTGATCAGCGTCCTCCTCTGAGTTAGTGCCCCAGGTACAGCTGAAGTGTAAAGCTGAACTAATGAGACTAAACTGTAAACAGAACAATGTTGTGTTTTTATGGCAGTTCATTTGCAATCTGGAAGTTTTGAGTATAGTCTTTTCAATTAAAACATGAAATCCTTGTGTTTCAAGACATCCCCTGCTGTAGGCACCAACATTTTCTCATTGGCCACCAGAATATTTGCAAGACTGTGTGGGACAGTTCCTCAGAATCCAATGCTTTGCATGGCCTCACTCCCAACTGATGTTCTGAGCGCACAGTATGGGGAGCTTCACTGCATGTACACATCTAGGTAAGAAGCAAATTGCTCCCCTTCTTGCGAGAATTGAGGAGGAAAACTGCCAAATTTTCCTCATCTGGTCCTTTGTTGATCAGAGGGAGAACATGAGACTGAATATATCCATTCCTTTCCACCAAGAAATTCTATTCATATCTGAAGCTTTGTTTTTTTGGGATGGTTCATTGTGTATGGGAAATAGGGTGAATGAGGACATAGATGCTTCCTGCTATTTAATGCTCCTCCAACATAGGGGCAGAGTTTTACCTGGAGATTGTATGCATTTATAACTGCGTTGCTCTAAGTAGAGCTGAGAGAAGTTGGAAATTGGAAACATTAAAATACCACAGTGAAGGCTGTTCTTGCAGTATTTATGATCAGAGTGAAAGCAGAATGTACCAGAAAGCTTCTGGTGGTGTCTCTTACCTCTTCTCACAAGGTTTCCCATCCTTCATCCTCAAGATCCTGGAATAATTTGGATAGACTTCAACTACACACCCAACTTTGTGTGGTTATCTGCACTGAACATCTGACCTCTTTTGGGGTTTGGACATCTTTGGGTAAATGGAATCCAGCAAAGATAAAATCAAACTTTATTTTTCATGTCTGAACTTCAAAAGTCCCTAGTTTGGTTAATGAAGCTGTGTCATGCTTGTGGGTTTTTGTGTGCCTCCGTCTTTTGGCACCTGCTAAGAATAGTTCTTGTTGCCAACGTGCTGCCCATTACTTGCTCACAGATCTGTCACACAATGATCCTGTTTTCCATTAATGGTATGCTTGCTTGTAGTTCCTAGACAGCTTATAGATATTGTCTGCAGAGTAGTCACTCTGACATTGTTTTTGGTTGATTCCATTTGTGCTGGTGCTGGGGGGTTTGTTAAAAATACCAGTAAGAAGAGCAGCCCGTTAGTTGCTGTAAGATTCTAATTCAGGTGCTCTGATTGAACTGCAAGAAATTATACTAGCTGAGGATCTAGGTACTCAGTGTTTCCTTTATTCTCCAATTTAAATTGAATAAATGAAACCATTAAAGGAGAATGATAAACGACCATTATTGAGTAGTGAGAAATTACTATTATGATTCTTTCACATCCTATGTTTGTCATGCCAAAGGTCCTAAAACTTGTACGGATATTCTTATAAATCTTCTCAATATTTGCAAAATGTAATTGCTTCTTGAATTATACCAAAGCAAACTCCCTGGGACTGATGGGCCTTTGACCTACAAATTGCATAGCTGTTTATACTAGAGCAAAGTGGAGGTGAAATTGGACCTTCCTGATCTGCCAACATTTTTCCTCCAGTTTGAACTGATTTCATTTGAGGGAAATGACCAGACAAGATATCGTACTTCATATATGATTCAGTGGCCCATGTCTGTCTTCTTTTGTAGTAACGCAAACAGGTCAGAAGTTTCTGTATCCTGAGGGAGACAGAGCAGATGTGTAGAAAAGTGTCTGGGGAAGTTTTCCGCTTGTTTACTGCACTGTGACTCCACCGAAGCCCATGGCGTCATTCCACAGCAATAGGACTGTGAGATCGGAATCCTTGCTGTGGGTTCCAGTGCTTACCAATCCCCTTCCTGCTGAAAATGTGCTGTATAAACAAATCACAGACAGGACACGTGGCAGAGGAGGGGTGGAGGAGACAACAGACCAGAATGACAGACAGACGGGGGTCCGTAGACAGCCAGACAACAATTATAAATAGCACCCTTTTGAGATCTGTTTGATGTGTTGCCCAAGGCCAGGTGGAAAATCTTTCCGTTGCTGCCTCTTCAGCTAATCGCTTTCCCCTCATTTTTCAATAAAGATTCCAAGTTTGGTCACTTCTTTGGCACATTTGTTTCCCATTAGAATACTTTGTGCTGTTTCACTGTGTTATGCTAGATAATTGCTCTAATAACAAACCAAGGAAAAGCTTTTGAACATTTTAGGAAGTAATTTTTTCCCTTATGAAAATTCAGCAAACGCTGACAGAGATCTGGGGAACAGCTAAAGAAAGTCAAAGAAAGTAAGAATGAGAGAGGAGGAAAAGGAATGCATTGACTTTTATTGATGGTATTTCTGCACTTACATGTAAACCACATGCCAAAAATTTAATTGCAGTCCAACTGAATATTTATTTAGCACTTTATCATTTTCAAAGCTTTTTAATGAGTATTGTTTAAGAGAACCTCACAGTATCCCATGATTAGGGACACAAGGTTATTGTCTTCCAACTGCTGCTGGGGAAGGGGAGACAAGATCTTTTTTGAAAGGCAAAATGAATTCCAAAGCAAAGATTTGAATTCAAGAGGTCCTGGCATTGCTAAACTTCGCCACTTCCCATACATTAAGGACATGTTGTTCGAAGTGCCTCAGTAATTGTCTAACTGCTTCCACTCATGGCACTGGAAGTTTTAGTGGAGTAGTGCAGGAGAAAACAATTAGGACATGTTTAGTACTTTCAATAAGCTCCCTCTTTGTGTTTGTATACTGCCAAGATGCCTTTAAGAATTTAATGTGGTCAAGGGGATAGGGAGATAAATAATACAAGCGAGGAAAGGAGGCTTCAGGCTGATTTACTGAAGCCTCTTAGCTAAATTCTTTCCACTCATAATCTCAAAGAGGTGGAGTATTTTGGCTGCAATGTCTGCACATTTACCATCTTACAGAAGAAGCTCCAAGTGCACTCAGTGCCTGAAGTTAATTTGAGGATGGAGGTGCCTGAGGTGAGAGATGGATGCTGATGCAGGCACAGGATACATAGCATTGGTGCTGGCTCTGCCTGGGGCAGCTGGGTGAGGTGGGGGAATGCTATGCCCTCATGTGCAGCTTCAGCTCCTTGTTCACCAAGGAGGAACGGTGGCACCCACCTCCTTTGCAGCATGTTGTTAGCTGAGTTTAGAGCTCTTGGCTCCTCGCAGATCTAGCTTCTGTTCCTGTCTTAAAAAGGCATTTTGTTTATTTGTTGTCATCCTTGTTTTCAAGCTATCTTGATATTTTTTGGTGAACAGAGAAAAGAAACAAGAAAATAATCTTTTGCCAGGTCTTACTTGACTTCTGTGTTCACTTAAGATGACCAGCTCAGATATGTCCTGTGCTGTGGCTCCAGGCTGGCCTGTCTGGGTGCTGGGTTCCACTATTAGCCATGGTGGAGCTGTCCTTTCACTGATTCCATCCTACTGGATCCCAAACACCAGCAATGTCATTGCTTCTTCTGATAACATCACCACCACTTTCACTGGGGCTTTGCTGATGTCTGGGTTTGCTGTGTTTCCCTGTGTTTGCACTGAGTTTTCCTTGGGACAGCTGCAGCTGGATTGCATGCTGACCTGGATCTGGTCTGGTAGAATAAAGAAAGGTAATTGAAGTACCCCTGCTCTCCTCTTTTACCTTCCGTTCTGGGAAGCTGTTCAGTGGGACAGGATAAATAGCAGGGGATACACATGCCAAGTCCCTGGTACAAGGGATGCTGTAAGCTCTCAGCCACGCTTCTCTTCTGTAAATTCCTAACTGTGCAACCTCCCTTTGAGCAGCTGACAATCTTTTGATGACAGCCCCAGAGAGTTAATGAACTAAAAGGGCTATAGGTTATCTATTCCCTGAGATTGGGGAGCATGAATTAAATGGTCTTTTGGAAGATGGGAAATAATTATTCTTCTGCTTCATAGCTATGTCCAATTGAATGATGTCGCCAGCACAAATCAGCAATCACAATCACTGATGAAGACCCATTAAACAGATTGGGCTGAGTAATGCACAAGAAAAAATGTCAGGAGTGTCTTCAATTCTGAATCTCTCAACCCTACAGTGGTTTTTGGTTTGTTTTTTTTTTTCCTTAAAAAAAAAAAAAAAAAGAAGAAGAAAAGCCCAGAGCTTTTATTCTCAGCACTTTAAAGCTGGACATTGCTATGAATGAATTTCTGGAAAGGCAAGGACTGGAGTAGCTGAAAGTTTTCTGGGATATCTGAAGGGTGTGTTTAGCACAGCTGAAGTGAAGAAACCTTTGGGGAAAAGGTTCGGTCAGGACCAGCTGAGAAATGCTCCCCTTCCAGCTCTGTTGTGTGGCATGTCCTTCTGGCAGAGGCTGGGGAAGGAACAGGCTTCCCCAGGGCCACCACTCTGTAGAGCTGAAGAGGTGGGTGAGCGTTGAATGATCCTTACTGAAAGAAGGACACATTCTTCTATACTTTAACTGTTGCAAAAGTGACATAACGAAGTCAAACATTAGAGTGAGATCATTAGGAGGACTCATTAGAAACGCTTGGCTGTACAGTGAATTCAGTTGGAAGTTACGAATTATAACTCTTTAGCATTGTTGGAGGGAGGCAAATCTTATTACTGTGTTCTGCTTTTTCACCATACGAGCTGTAACTTCAGGAAGCTGTACGAAAGGTAAACTTCTCTACTTTGCCCACATGCTGGAGGAACAGGCCAATAGATTGGGCAACAGGTTCACCAGCTGGGTAAAGTCCAGCATCTCCTCCAGAGGTCAGTAACTTGCACAGATTGCAAAGAGAGACTGAGAGAAGCCCATATTTAGGAAAAAGGGAGTTGTCACATGTCATCCTTGAGAAAGAAGGCAGCAGTCCACTCTGGAGCTTTGTCACGCTTAGAGACCCTCAGCACCTAGGCCAGGTTTCGGCCATCGGAGTTTGGACAGCAATGGTATTGGAGGCTTCATCTGCGTTGGTGTGACTGCAGTGGTGATGCATCCCAATGCATCCCACAGGAGCCAACCTGGCAGGTCAGATGAAGAAACACGGTCTGGAAATGCCAGTTTCCTTGCATTTATGATAAAAGTGTGGAGTTTACTGGTACGGATGTAGCTGTCCCACAGCAGATGGAAGATGTCTGACCTCTAATCTCAGAAGATCAACATTTCAATTCTCATTTTCCTTCACTCCCAACAGATACCCACAGGTTTCCAGCTGTCACAGATCTGAAGAAATGTTTGAAAATATGGCTGGAGTTCAACTAGCATTTGCCTGAGTCTGCAGACAATCTGAAACCAAAACCCTCAAAGAACACAAACTGCTCCCCTCCTTTCAAAGGCCACAGAGATGCAGACACAGGAGGAGCGCATCGGTTCTGCCTGGATCTTGGTTTTGACTCATTTCAGCCTAAGAAGCAGGAGCAGTTAGAGGTATATCCACTCAAACTGCTCAAACTGTGGACTTCCAGACTGAGCTGGCATACTTAACTGCTGTTGATTGATATACCTGCTGGATCAAAGCCCCATTCTCCCCTATTGGATGGAATATTTATTGGTAGTCCTGGTGTCCTCTGTCCGGATGTGGGTACGTTCCAGCTCAATAGCAAGGGTGCTTGTGCAAGCAGGATGGCAAACAATGGTTTCTTGTTTTGACTGAAGGTTGTTAAAATACTACTTTGGAGGTTGTGTCACAATATTGGAATGTGATTCAGTAGCAAAGACACAGAAATGTTTTAAAGGGGTATCATGCAGATCTCTGCTTGCTCAGGGTACAAGTGGAAGTCTGCATGGCTCTGGGCTTGTACTCCATACACATGCTGCAGAGACACAGCTCCTTCCAACTTTCTTTGTAGGTGATTTCTAAAGTTCTTCAGCATCTCTTTGGCTCCTTTGTTAGGTTTATCCAGTCTTTCCTTCCCCTTGAAAAGCTGTATCTGAAATTGAGGTGCTGCAGTTAGCTGAGAGCTTACCTGGGCCGGAAGGAAATCATTCCATGACCTCCATGAGGGACAGTACTTCCAGGAATAGATTTACACTAATAATCAGAGAAAAGCCAGAGGACTAAAGTGGGGCAAAAATAGATTCCTTGGCAATACTAAGGGCAGTTAGTTAATTACAATAGAAATGCCTCTGCAAACTTCCACAATGAAATTAGCAGAGGTTGTCAAGTGCCTTGATCTGCTGTGATGTGCTGGGCAACAACTTATCTTCTGGCCTTTCTACAACTGAGGTTTTGGACAAATAATCCACCAGCCAACTAACTGCCTGTAGTTGGGCTCACTTTTAGTTGGTTAATAGGAGGCATACAAGAGTATGCCTGGCTAGGACATTTAGTGATGCTGAAGCCTAGTGTTGTGCTGGACTGGAGTGAAAGTCCTGAGCAATGTCATGTGCTGACAAACAAAAAGGAAAAAAAATATGTAAGTTTTTCTCAGTTGAAATGTTTTGTTTGGACATCTCCATGAAAAACTTGAGAAAGAGAAAGAAAATTGAAATGAAACTTTTCAGAATTTAATTAAATGGCACAGAAAGTTATTTTGAACAAAAAGCAAATGTCTTTTTAGTGAATGTTCTACCAGCATGTTTTGATTATTTTGGGTTTTCCCCCCCCAGTCTTTTTTTTCCCTTGGCTCTGGAAATTCAATGACACCAAGCCATTCCTAGAAGAAAGGTTCTGGTTTGGATGAATCCAAGTTTTTCAACAACATGTTTTGTGAGAAAATTCCCTGCTGCTTCTGTTCATCAACAAATTTGATGAGTTTAACCAGCCTCATGGCTGGCTGGGACAAAGAGATCCCCCACTTCAAGAAGTGGATAAATAACTTGGCAAAAGTCCTTCTCTGTTGACTCAGTTTACTTTGTGGACCCGGGCATGACTGTCATAATAAATTAAAGCATGAACAGTCCCATTTGTCACTTCACCACTTCCTTTTGCTGCTTTCCAACATGTGGTAAACCGATTAGTTTTAACACAGAGAAAAACCCAGATGAGGGGAGGAAGACAGTGCTACAATTAAGGGGAGAGAGAGGAAAAGGGAAGACCAGTGGGGCGGCATGAAGTCATGGCAGGCACAAATTGTGTCTTTCTGGGGCAGAGCCACACTCAAGTCAACAGGTCTATCGTCTGTCCTTGGGGAGAAAAGGGAGATGGTAATTCTGGGATTCAGGTGTAGTTACCCCTAGAATTCACAGTGTAGTCCAAAACCAGAGGTACAGAAGCCTACTCTCAGTCTCACCCTGCCCCAGATTTCAGAGTCATGCACTGACTGTAAGGTGCAAGATGTTCTTTGGTGTCTCTTCACTGTGCACGACTCCACTGCTCCTCGCCATCATCTGCAGCAATTTCCTAGAGCCAGAGGAGGGATGTGTTTGGAGCAGGCCCCTTGCTGACAAGGTGTGAACAGATTGATGGCCATCCTGTCCCACCTGGCGGCACAGGAATACATGCAGCCTGAGCGGGCTGTCCGGGAATCCCCCGCCAAACCTGAGCCCTGCAGAAACAGGTTTCGGCTTTGAATGAGAGCAGAGGTCACATTCAGAAAGAGAGAAGGGTGTGTATATGTGTGTAAGCATGGTGGGAGCTCAGAAGAATGTAAGTTTGGGATCTGAAAGCATCACACTCCTGAATTATGATTATTTATTATGCTGATAGTGCCTAGAGGGCCCAGCCTCATTGTGCTGAGGACTTCACAGGCCTGGAAGATGGATGAGGAAAACCTCCCTACAGGGGCTGGGAACAGGTGTGGCATCTATCCATCACACTGATGGAGCGTGTTTGTGAGATGGGTATGTGAGCATGTGCAAGTGTGGGGGAGACAGCAGAAGGAGAAAGTTGGATGGTGATTTTAATCTCTTTGGCTCTGAAGAAGGGTTTTATTTTTTTCTTTTAACCTCACCTTTCTTCTCTAGTAGTGATTATCCACAGGTAAGATAAGAATTATCAAAAAGTTTTAGTGATTCTGCTTAAAATCTGGATGCTGAGAGATGTGCTTCAGTCATTCCCTCTGTATCTTTAAGCAAGTCACTTCAGACTTTTTTAATAGTAACGAAGTACCTAACCCCTGTAACATCTCTAAAAATCTATCTTTCTTTTCTTTTAGTGCTTCAGTTTTACTAAGTTTTAGTAAAAAAAAAAAAAAAAAAAAAAAAAAAGAAAAGAAAAGAAAAGAAAAGAAAAGAAAAGAAAAGAAAAGAA
>NW_024964393.1:0-7170 GCF_019238085.1 Lagopus leucura
AAAAAAAAAAAAAAAAAAAAAATCCCAAAAAAAGACAAAAAAAACAACCCCAAACAAACCACAAAACAAAAAAACAGTTTTGCGTCATGCTTAATTGCAACATGGGATGAATTAAACCTAAGTAAGAGTTTAGTGGCCAGCTTGAAAGTCCAGATTTTGGATGTCTTTTTATCCAAACAAAGCAGTGTATTTCTAAAAGGAATATCTTGCTGTTACAAGAAAGGTATACAGAGTGTGACATCACTGACAAATGGAAGAGATAAGATCAGCACAAGGTATGCCAATATTCTCTGTCTTCAAATCCCTTTTTTGCTTACAAAGAGTCGCTGGCTTACATCTGACAAATACACCAGCAGGTGGTGAAAACCTAAAAGAGAAAGAAGGTACTCTGCTGAGAATTTAAATTTCCAATACTGTCACTTAAATTCACATGACTACAGTCAGTATGCCTGATCTATTGTTGACTACAATTGTGGAAGAGCAAGCACTAAAAGAACAAGCAGGCATCTCAACCGTAGCTGACACTGTTTTCTGGAAAACTTGTGTCATTATTACTTTCTAGAAAATTTTTGGGGCATTATTTAGGATGACAAAAGCAGATAATAAACCACATAAACAGCTCTTTGAATCAGATTTTATTTTGTTCAACAAATGATACATATTGAATTTCAGGTCAACGTTAAGCCTCAATGAAGTTTCCTGTGAGTCTAGGACCACTTTTTACTGTCGCTCTATTTTTAATAAAAAAAAGAAAATTTCAGTAGGCTAGTTGACATTTTTGTGGGAATGCATTTGACATCCCTTCTGAAGTAGAACAGCAGATATCTTTTATTCATGTTGTCTTCTTCCTGCAAACACATATTATAAGCAGCAAGCCTCTTTCCTCACCTTTCAGTGCAGTTTCCTACCACTGGCCTTCTTTATAGCGTTATACACAGATAGTCTATGTTCATCTGTGTTTGTATTTCACTGACAAGAAATAAATAATTATGCTAAGCTTATGAGATACCTTTACAGGTAAATAAAAACATGCATGAAATGTTTTATCTATTTTTCTTCAAGAATAGCAGGACAGATAAAGATCTGGGGAAGAATGCTAACATAAAAGACTAATGAAGATGCAAGCTCCAAGTGCAAACGTGGATTTTGAAGCTACTCTGTAATGTTTAATGATAGAGAAAATCACGGTTGACTCGATTTTTCTCCAAAGTGAGTATATTCAGCACACTAAAAGGAAACAACTTACAGAAGAGAAACTTAACACAGGTGCTTTCTAGGAGATGTAGCTTGAGACTGTATTTCAAATAGAACATCATATATTTTCTACAACACGGCCATAAAGTTTCAGGAATGTCTTTCTGTAGAGAACCTAAGGAATTTGATCAATCTCATTGCATTTTTTACTTTAAAAAGTAGATGTGGTAAATTTGCTAAAAGATTAAAAACATAATAAATAGCAACAGAAGTGTTCAGATTAATAATACTATGTATGGGAACTGCTGAGTCACGGCCTGAACCTCTGATTAATCACCTGAGGTGAGCCTTGAGTCAGCCAGAGGAGCACAGGTGAAGGCAATTCACCTGTGCTGCCGGAAGGGGTGGAGCCAGGCTCCACCCCTCCTGGACCTATTTAAGAGCTGGCTACCAGAGGGGAAGGAAGGATCTCTTCTGGAGATCCTCCTCTTTTGGTATCTTCTAATGAGCTCAACCCAAGGGTAAGCTCTTCTACTTATTCTCTTTTGTGATCCTTGTTTGCTTTTGCCTTACTCTTTTGATTATATTGCAATTATAACATCTTGGTCATACATTTGGCGAGCCAGGCAGGCTGAATATACTGAAATTAACATCATGTCTTTCCTGTGGAATTTCTATAAATGGGTCAAGGGGGAGAACAATACTCCTCTAGAGAAAATGATTCCAGGGCAGATCCCAGGATTTGAGGGATCGCCCTATTATGAGTTAGCTGCCATCATTGAAAAATGGGGTCCCTTACGCGTTATGGGCAATCTCTCCCCATATCGCATGGCGGACTATTTTCAAGGACTTGGCAAGGATATCCTCATTACCAAAGAAAGACAATTGGTTGCCTCCATGGTGGCATGGCCACTATTAACCGCTTTAAATCATACGGACTTAAGAAATAATACTTTAGAAACTGAAAATCAGCTTTTGAAAGACCGCATTGAAAAGCTGGAGCACGAACTTGGCGTTTTAACGGGGAAGAAGCCAATTCTGCATCTTCCTGTAAGCCAAATTCGTAATATTTCAATAAATGATGACCAGGCTCCTGAATCAACAGACTTCGTTGATCAGGACAACAAGAAATCCAAATCAGACCTTGAATGTCCAATTCAAACTGATCCATTGGAAGTCTGTCCTGTTGTAACCCAAAAAACAAAAAAAGTACAGGACAGACCGGCAGGGGTGCCGCCTGATCAATGGCCCCCTGCCCAGACTCATTTACATGTTACAGCTCGGCCATACACGGCAACAGAATTAATGGACTTAGTACAACGATTTCGGCAGAAGCCTAGAGAAAGTGTGCCGGCTTGGTTATTGAGACTGTGGGATTCTGGGGCAGAAAGTGTCTTGGTGAATGGCCCAGAAATATCTAAGTTGGCCACCATGACCGTCCATCCTGCTCTCAGGCAGAGGTTATACGTAGGCAATCAATATCGTGATGAAAACCATTCCATACTAGAATGGTTAATGGCAGCCTGCCGTATGGTATGGCCGAATAAATCAGACACACCGTTACATACAGGTATGTGGTCCTCCATGGAGGACCTTCAAAACTATATCCGTGAACTGGGTGTAAGAGAGGCCATCTATGAAGATACATTTGATGGCCCCGATATGGTTAAATTTTCAGCAGGGATGAGAGATTTAATTCTACAGCAAGCTCCCTCCCATCTGTACGGCACCCTAGTTTCGATATTAAATCCCCTTGTAGCATCAGAAGCCGTAGTCCAGCAGGCTGCCCAGTTAGTTGCCGATTTGGGAGAAACAGAACGCCTGCGGACTAGGCGCAATATTCGGTTTTTGGAGGAAGCAGAGGTCCTGCTGGTAAATAAAACCAAAATGCCGGCTACTCGAGCTCCTCGATCGGGACCCATAAGGGTATCCCGAAAACAAATGTTTAATGATTTAATTCGGGCTGGGGTCCAATTTGCTAAGATCGACCGCCAGCCCAACCACGTCCTTCTCCAGCTCTGGAGACAACTAAAGGACAATCAAAAATTCCAGAGCTACCCTAAGAAATCAAGGGTAAGAGCTATAGAGAGGGTTCCAACAACAACATGGAACCTAGAAGATCTTATTATTCCAAACAGGAAAAAGAAGCCACCTCAGGTGTCTCGGGCCACAATGCCTGAGCCGTCAGAAGCAAAAGAACTGGCCCTAGCACAATTCATGCAGTGACAAGGGATGTTAGTCCCCGTAGGGCCTCCAGACGGGACCGGAGGCCCTATGTAGAATTAACGATTTATTGGTCCCGAAAAAATATTCAGAGAGTTATGGCACTAGTAGATACTGGAGCAGAAACATCAATTATCTATGGAGATCCAGGAAAATTTGATGGCGACAGAGTGATGATTGGTGGTTTTGGGGGACAGACTATTCCTGTCACCCAAACATGGTTAAAATTGGGGGTTGGGCGTCTCCCACCCCGGGAGTACAAGGTGTCTATTGCCCCAGTCCAAGAATACATCCTGGGCATAGACATTCTATGGGGTCTGGCTCTCCAAACAACTGTGGGAGAGTTCAGACTTAGACAAAGATGTATCAGTATCCGGGCGGTGCAGGCAATATTAAGAGGCCATGCAAAACATGAGCCTGTTTGCCTGCCGAAACCGCGCCGGATTACTAATGTTAGACAGTATAGACTCCCGGGTGGGCAAGATGAAATATCGAGAACGGTGCAGGAATTAGAAAAAGTGGGCATTATAAGACCTGCACACAGCCCGTATAACTCCCCCATATGGCCAGTGCGAAAGTCGGATGGCACATGGAGGATGACAGTAGATTACAGAGAATTAAATAAGGTCACGCCGCCTATTCATGCGGCCGTACCCAATATTGCCTCCCTAATGGACACATTGAGTAGGGAGATAAAAACCTATCATTGTGTCCTAGATCTAGCAAATGCATTCTTCAGTATCCCAATTGCTGAGGAATCGCAAGATCAGTTTGCGTTTATGTGGGGAGGCAGGCAGTGGACCTTTCAGGTCCTGCCACGGGGGTACGTGCATTCACCAACGTATTGTCACAATCTAGTGGCACGTGACCTGGCTGACTGGAGAAAACCTGATGATGTTAACCTATATCATTATATTGATGATCTCCTGTTGACATCCGACTCACTGGAGGCAGTAGGACAGGCAGCAGATTCATTAACTGCCTATTTACAACAAAGGGGATGGGCTATAAATCCCCAAAAGGTGCAAGGTCCAGGCCTGTCCGTAAAATTCCTGGGGGTGGTTTGGTCAGGAAAGACCAAAGCGCTACCCAGTGCTGTTATAGATAAGGTTCAGGCATTCCCAGTCCCTACAACATCAAAGCAGCTGCAAGAGTTTCTAGGTATATTGGGTTATTGGCGTTCCTTTATACCTCACCTAGCGCAGCTGCTAAGGCCACTATACAGACTCACAAAAAAGGGGCAGCTATGGGACTGGGGGAAAACCGAACAGGATGCTTTCCAACAAGCAAAACTGGCAGTTAAACAAGCTCAGGCATTGGGTATATTCGATCCTACCCTCCCAGCCGAGTTGGACGTTCATGTTACTCAAGACGGCTTCGGTTGGGGCCTGTGGCAACGCCAGAGTTCTGTTCGGACCCCCATTGGTTTCTGGTCTCAGGTTTGGCACGGAGCAGAAGAAAGATACAGTATGATTGAAAAACAGTTATTGGCTGCCTATTCGGCATTACAGGCAGTAGAGCCAATAACTCAAACAGCTGCAGTTATAGTCAAGACCACTCTGCCAATTCAGGGGTGGGTGAAAGATCTGACCCACCTTCCTAAGACAGGGGTGGCCCAAGCACAAACAGTGGCACGATGGGTCGCCTATCTCAGCCAAAGGAGCAGTCTGTCTTCATCCCCCTTGAAAGAAGAACTCCAGAAGATCCTAGGCCCAGTTACGTATCACAGTGATGCACCAAAAGAAATACTGGTCGCTCCACCAGAGAAGAGTCCCATTCAGGAGGGAAAATATCCTATCCCTGAAGATGCCTGGTACACAGATGGGTCCAGCAAGGGCAACCCGAGCAAGTGGAGAGCAATAGCATACCATCCTTCCACCGAGACAATCTGGTTCGATGAGGGGGATGGTCAGAGCAGCCAATGGGCAGAACTGCGAGCCGTGTGGATGGTTATAACCAAGGAACCCGGTGATGGTATCCTGAACATCTGCACAGATAGTTGGGCTGTGTACCGGGGGCTCACTCTTTGGATTGCACAGTGGGCCACCCAGGAATGGACTATCCACGCCCGACCGATCTGGGGCAAAGACATGTGGTTAGATATATGGAATACGGTCAAACACAGGACTGTACATGTCTACCATGTTTCTGGTCATCAGCCCCTACAGTCACCGGGAAACGATGAAGCCGACACACTGGCCCGAGTTCGATGGATTGAGAATTCACCATCTGAGAACATCGCCCGCTGGTTACATCAGAAGCTACGGCATGCTGGACAAAAGACAATGTGGGCAGCTGCTAAAGCATGGGGACTGCCCATACAACTATCTGATATCGTCCAGGCATGCCAGGATTGCGATGCTTGCTCCAAGATGAGACCGAGATCGTTGCCCGAAACAACAGCCCATCTTGCTAGGGGACACAATCCTCTCCAGCGATGGCAGGTCGATTACATTGGGCCCCTTCCTCGTTCCGAAGGGGCAAGATATGCCCTGACCTGTGTCGACACTGCAAGTGGGCTACTGCAGGCCTATCCAGTACCGAAAGCAAACCAGGCATATACCATCAAGGCACTCACTAAACTGATGTCTGCCTACGGGACACCTCAAGTCATCGAGAGCGACCAAGGGACTCATTTTACTGGTGCAACGATACAGCGCTGGGCAGAAGAAAATAACATCGAATGGCGATTCCACCTGCCATATAATCCAACGGGGGCAGGCCTCATCGAACGTTATAATGGTATTCTTAAGGCTGCCCTGAAGACAGACTCCCAGTCCTTGCAGGGGTGGACAAAAAGACTGTATGAAACCCTGCGGGACCTGAATTGAAAGACCTCGAGATGGCAGACCCAGTGCCCTGAGAATGTTGCAGATGACATGGGCCACCCCGCTTAGGATCCAAATTACGGGCACTGATCATCAGGTAAGACCCCAGATTGGTAATGAAAATAATCTTCTGCTCCCTGCCCCTGAAAACTTAGAGCCAGGTACCCATAAAATAAAATGGCCCTGGAAGGTGCAGGTAGGACCCAAGTGGTGTGGCCTACTTGCACCTTGGGGGAGACTATTGGAGGTGGGAGGCTCAGTAGTCCCTCCAGTAATAGCTACATGGCCTACTGATATTGTGGTCAACACTCCGATCTTTATTGCTAAAGGGACCCCCATCATGTCCCTATGGCAGATCAGGACACCTCCTTTGGTGCCTGATATTGTTATGCAGCCGCAGATATCCGGCCAAAAGGTGTGGTACAGGCGGCCAGGACGTGCCCCAGTACAAGCGGAAGTGTTGACCCAAGACAGAAATACGGCCTGTATCTTGCCCTGGAGAGCAGACCTTCCCCTCCTGGTACCTGTAAAACATCTGTATTACTCCCCATGAGTCTGTGAGCCTTCAGGACCACCGGAAGGAACAAAATGCCATCAAGCGTTCCAGTGTTGCTGTCAGATCACGTACAACACCCGGTGATGGTCTGCATGGGACTGATGGAACATAGAATGGACTTGCACCTCAGGACCTCATGCCTCCAGGCACATCATCGAGCACTGGCCCATAGAAGAGTATGGACATCCACTAATCATCACTTGTCTTGAACTGTACCAACATACGTCGCGATAAAATTGTATAAGCGTCGCGATATACCGGATCTCTGTATTAGGGAAAGCTTACCCTTTTGTTAACCTGATCATTGGTTCACGCCGTGAAGGGGTGGAGTGTATGGGAACTGCTGAGTCACGGCCTGAACCTCTGATT
>NW_024964394.1:0-3917 GCF_019238085.1 Lagopus leucura
GGAGAGGAGAGGAGAGGAGAGGAGAGGAGAGGAGAGGAGAGGAGAGGGAAAAGGACAAATAAATGCTGAGAAGCAAAAAGGTCAGATGACTTGCACTAGCCCTGCTTCTGTATGGAGATCTTTCTAATCCTAAGAGTATGTGGGGTGACTTGTGCTGCTCCTCTCTTTTGCTTTATGGTGTAGAGAAACAGGCTCTTGAGCACAGGAAGTGCTAGCATCTGACCTGTTTTAACCTTATATTTTAGGCTGAATTTAATTGTTCCTTGCATCTGGCAGTCCCTCAGCACTGAAAGTCTAGGAGACAAGCTTGGATGAAGGCATCTGCCCTGCAGACACATTCACTGGGAGAGATTAACTGTGCCTTTATGGTCCTTCTCAGTGAATAGCTGTAGTAAGGATGGGCTCCTAAAGAGGGCATCCACAGCCTGTCCTTCAGAATGAAACCCCTTGGACTGGATCACACTTGTGCTTGAAAGAGAAAATGATCACTGCTCATGCCTCATCTGACTACTAGTGTGAAAACTTTTTTTCAAGTGTCACTCCCTTGCTTATGGATAAAATTACTCAAGTGGATAGGAAAAAATAGCTTGTGGAGGGCAAGATTGCCAAAAATTACCAAAAAAGTGCTCCTCCTTTTACCTAACAAAGCTGAATAAAGCAAGGAAACTTGGACTGCCTCAGTGGTTACTTTCGGAATAGTCAAATTATCTTAGTGATTGAATCAAACCTCTGTTAGTAGTAGCTAAGAGCAATGGAAATACATGCATACAAGAAATTTATCATTTTCAACAACTATTTCAAAGTCTTAAGTGGCACTTTCAGAATAGAATGTTAAATGGCAGAATAATAGAATGATGTATTAAGTAAAGGCTTTGTTAGTTGGCATAATTCCCAGAATATACTATGGTAAAATTTTTGATTTGAGATATTAGTAGGTGATAATTTTTTGAAAGGTTTGTGTATATTTTTTCACGGCCTCTGAGTAAAGAGAAGGCCAAGCTATCACAAAAAAGGGAGTATTAAATTGAAATTCCACTGTAAATTAAAGGTGTTTGGCTTATGCTGTCACATAAAATTGTGCTTCTGACAAACCAATATATCTGGGTTTGTTCAGAGAATTAAGAAGTCCTGTGCATTTCAGAGAGCTGTGTAATACTAACAGACTAACAAAACCGTCTCAGAACAGCTGATTGGTTTTTGGATAACTAGATGAGATTCATAGATCTTGAGACAGTAAGGGATGGTTGTGGTCATGTACATTTGTGCCCCTGTGCACCACACAGTAAGGGAACAGCTGCCCATGCTATTATAATGAACTTGGGAGGATTGGCTGACATGCCTGAAGGCTGTGCTGCCATTCAGCGAGACCTGGACAGGCTGGAGACTGGGCGGTAAGAAACAGGATGAGGTTCAACAAAAGCAAGTGTAGAGTCTTGCATATGGGGAGGAATAATTGCATGCACTGGTACAGGCTGGGGGATGAGCTGCTGGAGAGGAGCTCTGCGGAGAGGAACCTGGTGTCCTGGTGGACGACAGGTTGGCCATGAGCCAGCAGTGTGCCCTTGTGGCCAAAAAGGCCAATGGCATCCTGGGGTGCATTAAAAAGAGTGTGGCCAGCAGGTCCAGTGAGGTGACCCTCCCCCTCTACTCTGCCCTGGTAAGGCCTCATCTGGAGTACTGCGTCCAGTTCTGGGCTCCCCAGTACAAAAAAGACAGGGATCTCTTGGAAAGAGTCCAGCGGAGGGCCACAAAGATGGTGAAGGGCCTGGAGCATCTCTCCTATGAAGAAAGGCTGAGTGAACTGGGTCTATTTAGCCTTGAGAAATATATTTATATATTTATATAATATATATATATTATATTTATAGAAAGGCTATTGTCTCACCATCATGTTGTACCTCAAGGACTGTCTCCAAGAAGAGCATGGCTACAGTAGGCATTGAACAGAAGTTGAACTCAAGAAGGTTGAGCTGAGACTGGAGAATAATAGTATGCTGTATGATAGATAGTATGTGTGGTCCTCTGGCCCCTGGCAATGAACCACAGCCATTTTCTTGATCAGATTGGCAAAAATTTCTTGCTCCAGCTTCTGCTGAAGGTTCATGCCTGAGCAGAATGCCAAAAATTCACACTAATAAAACCAACCATCCCAATAATTCTGCACATACCCTCTTACTGCCATGCAATATCTAAGTGCTTTTTGGCAGATGATGAACGAGCTTTTGTCATGTCTTAAAATTAAGTCTGTTTTACAACTGAGAAAAATAAAAACCCAGATACTATTTATTGAGATTTAGGGGCTGTGCCTGAAATGTATTCTGGGATGAGAGTCCTCCTCCGCATATTCCTGGGCTACTGCCCAAGTGTGATACGAATTTTTATCTTCTCTTTTCTTTCCTTCTCTTGTCTTGATAACACCAGTCAAGAAGGGATTCTAGCAACATTCTTCCTTCAGGTTCCTCTTTAGAAAACTGTTTCTAGCCTCAAAGCCCCCCAGACCTCTTAACTAGGCAAGTAAAGAAGGAATTCAAAGGAGTTTAAAACTCGCTGGAATTATTTTTTCTCTCATAGATTTGACTTTACATTTCCATTGGTCCACTAAGTTACATTGTAAGTTTCCTCGGACAAGGGTCATATCTTCTTCTTAGCCTTCCTTAGGATTACGTGTATCATTTGCACTGATTTCTTAAGGCTGCTATCCAGTCATCATACTTTCTTTTATGATATAGTGGCTTCTATTTCTGACAGAAGAGATTTTATCCAAATTTTGCTCCTCAAATGGTAGCATCAAATGCACATGTACTTTACATATTAAAACATATAAACAGTGAAATTTTTTAGTCTGACACTATATCAGCGTTTAAGAGCTATATGAAATCATCTACGTGTGCATATGCACCTAAACTAGGCATCTATTGTAGATGACGTGCATGCAGCCCAAAATCATTTGCCCAGACTTTGGATAAGGTTAGGCTTTGAATCATAGAATCATAGAATCATAGAATCATAGAATCATAGAATCATAGAATCACCAAGGTTGGAAAAGACCTAATAGATCATCCAGTCCTTTGAAGTTCCTCTTAGTCTGAACATTCTGGACCATAACTGCTCAGTGTTGGTTTAATTCAATCAGTGTTTATCTTTCTTGATATATTCGAGCAAGCAATGGTCTAGGCCTTTACAAAAATTTCTGAAAATCAGACTAAAGTTACGCTGCCCAAGCTTCACTTTTCCCTCCATTTCCTTTGCTTTCTTGCTGGCTGGTACATAGTCTGTAGAAAAACAAAGCAAAACAACACAAAACAAAACACCAAAAAACATTCAAAAACCAACAAGCATTTGCAAGCACTTTCCCAAAAATGCATCTAATACTCTAATACTGTCTGGGCAATTTATGGACAGGGGCTTAAAACAATAACTGAATTTTTGTTTGGCCATTTCTAAGGAAGCACTGTACTTTCTTCCTCATGACAGTAGCACTACTGTGACTAAATAAATCCATAAGTAATGATACCTGCAAATGCATTGTTTTACCATAGAAGCATATTCTGCTTTTGCATGTCCAGGCCTACACAGATGACATGCTTGAAGATATCATTCTTTTCTGTACTGGATAATGGAATTCCTTTGGCTACAGAGACACCATGACAGGGACGCAGAAGGGCATACTGCACATCTTTCAGTGTAAACCATTTGCTAACAAGCAAAGCAGTCTTTCTACTTTTTTCCCTCTGGGATGTTTGCCTTGTCTTCTGACTGCCACAGAGCAGAGTGGCATGTATCCCTGGGGCACATAGTTTTGTTAAGTAAAAGGTAATGAAGAGTGTTGTTCATTTTATGAATGACAAAATTTATACTAATGTAAACTGAGACTTTTCCCTAACAGTTTTCCTGTCTGCATTTCATCGCAAACTTCC
>NW_024964395.1:0-4340 GCF_019238085.1 Lagopus leucura
GGACACCCAAGCCCTCCACAGAGCTTCCAAGCAGCTCTTTGCAATGCGCCCCATGGTCTGATTGGCCTTCTTGGCCAAAAGGGCACACAGACAGCTCCTGGTCAATTTTTGGTCAACCAGTGGTCAACTGTTGGTCAACTGTTGGTCAATCAGGACACCGCTGGCTACCTTGGCTACCAGCACAGTCTCCTGGCTGGTGGTCGGGCTCACCTCCGACAAATGGCGTACATGCGGTTCACCGTGGAGATGCGGAAGGGTTCGTTCTTGGAACGTGTGAGGCTGCTGCTGAGGGTGCCCAGCCCCAGGCGCTGGTAGTCACGGCAGCAGGCGCGCTCCACCAAGTGGTTGATGGTCATCTTCTCCGAGGGTCTGATGGTTGTGGTGGGGGTCAAAGTGCTCCTGTCCATCTCCTCGGACACTGCAGACAGTGGAGGTCAAGGTCAGACCCGGCACAGACGATCAAAGGATGGTTTGAGTTGGAAGGGACCTTTAAAGGCCGTCTGCTCCAACGTCAAAGGCCTCACACAACTCCAGGCAGGTGGCATCAGTCACCTCTCCTTTGTCCACCGCACAGGGACTCTGCCATTCCTGCTCCCTGTTCCCTCCAAGAGCTTTCCCCTCCCCAGCACCCACCCAGCTGCTCCCTCCTTTTGGAATGCTCCGAACCTGAGATCTCATCCTCGTTGTCCTCCGGGAAGTGCTGGCTGCTGCGCTGCTCCCAGGCAGGCGGCGTGTATTTCTTGCGTGTCACATATTGGCGACCGATGGTTTTCTTGGCATTTTTCACCAGGTTTTTGGAGAGCGTCCTGGAACAAGAGAAGAGGCTGAGGATGGCTGATGCCCGTGTGCGGCTGCAGCCCAGCACTGCAGCGGGTCCTGGTGGTTAGAGAAACACCCGCGGTGACACTCAGAGCAAAGCAGAGACGGGAGCACCCCGACCACCATCTGCAGCCTCAGTCAATGCCACAGGAGAGGAGATGTCACCTGCACGTCCTGGCACCAGGGTAGTGTGCTCCACAGGGCTCCAAACCCCAGATAAAGCCAACAGGCTGGGCTGGGCCCACAGCAGCATCCCATGGAGCGAGCAGCATCCTGGGATACGACACCTGCACTGCTACATCTGAGCTCTCAAACACTTCTATCTGTCACTGCCCTGGGTAATCAGAGAACCACAGCATGGTTTGTGTTGGAAGGGACCTTAAAGATTTTCCAGTCCAGCCCACGTGCCCTAGACCAGGTCGTCCAAAGCCCCTGCCAACCCAACTCCAACACTTCCAATGATGAAGTATTCCCTTCCATCCCAACTCCAATACTTCCAGCAATGGGGTATCCCCTTCCAATCCAACACCTAACGCTTCCAACCCAGCTCCATCACTTCCAACTATGGGTTATTCCCTTCCAACCCAACTCCTAACACTTCCAACCCAACTCCAATACTTCCAGCAATGGGGCATCCCCTTCCAATCCAACACCTAACGCTTCCAGCCCAACTCCATCACTTCCAACTATGGGTTATTCCCTTCCAACCCTACTCCTAACACTTCCAACTCAACTCCAACACTTCCAACTATGGGGTATCCCCTTGCAACCCAACTCCTAACATTTCCAACCCAACTTCAATACTTCCAGCAATGGGGCAACCCCTTCCAATCCAACACCTCATGCTTCCAACCCAACTCCATCACTTCCAACTATAGATTATTCCCTTCCAACCCAATTCCTAACACTTCCAACCCAACTCCAACACTTCCAAAATGGGGCATCCCCCTCCAATCCAACCCAAACACTTCCAACAGTGAGTATCCCCTTCCAGCCCAATTCCAACATTTCCCCAGTTGGGGTATCCTCAACTTCTCTCGGCTGCCCAGCCCAGTGCCTCAGCACCCTCAACATGGAGAATTCCTTTATCTCAAGGTGGGCTCAGTCCCTGGGAACCCCTCTGTCTGCCAGAGGCAGAACAGAGAAGGCATGGAAGAGAAATCTTCAAAACCATGCAGGTGCTTAGGCTGCATGGTCAAAGCAGAGCTCTTGAACACATCCCCCTGAAGGTAAGAATGGTCTGAGTGTGTGCAGGGCCACAGGCACATCATCATCATCTAAGAGAGCTCCAAGAGGAACAAGTGAAGGAGAAGTAGGGGAAGGGCTGACTCCAGCCCAGGGTAACATCTCATCTGATGCTCAGATTTCCAGTAATTCACCTCGAGACTACCAGGTGACTTCCTTTGCTTTGCAAAGCAGACCATGAGGAATCCAACTGCTCCCTAAACTTATCAAGGGAAGAAAAGCTTTGGGACTGAGAAGTAACACTAAGAACAATTTGCCATGTACTGAGGCAGGTTTCAAGTAGGAGTGCTTAGTAACCAGAGGAACAAGACCTGTAGACAGTGTGGAGCACAGCTGGAAGTAGACCTGTGGGGTGGTGACGGAGCTGATATCATGATCTAGGGCTGTGCCCAGGCCAGGAGCTGGGCCCCGCAGCTCTGGTGGCCTCTAGAGGTTAGTGGGAAGAAGCACAGCTCCCTGAGCACATCCTGGGGCACCAGGACGGCCGCTCCTGAGGCCCCAAGCCTGAACGTAACACACAGCCTGGAGAAAGGTAACCCCGGCGTGACCGACCCGCAGCCCAGGCATCATGCAGAGCAGGTGAGAAGAAACCCCAGGAGCAGTGAAGGCTGCAGCCTGAGCCAATGCCACCTCGCAAGCTCGCGCCCAGAGGTGAAGGCATCTTACGTGGTCGAATGGCCAAGGTGCCCGAGGGACATGACCCCCACTGTCAGGCCCTGGAACATATCGGTCACCTGCTGGGAGCTGAGTCACAAATACACAGAGAGAAGCTCAGACTGCGGGCACAGCAAGCGCCAACACCGCAGCACCCACAGCCCAGCGCCACAGCAGAGCTTTCCCTGGCCACCAAGTGTGGGAGCTGACCCCACGGCAGCACAACGGAGCTTCCACGGCCCCACAGCACTCCCCATCCTCTGGCAGAGCAGGGACTGCACTCCTGTGCTCGCTGGGATGTCTCTCCCTCCGTCTGCTCCAGCCCAGGCAGCTGTGCAGGGAAAGCTGCTGAATGCACAGCGTGCTTCCCAGGGAGTGCTGCTCCCCTCCAAAGGTAAGCAGAGATCTTGTGCAAGCTCTGGGACCCCTCGTTCCTGCCCAGGAGCCTATGTCTGGTGCTTCCCTGCTGGAGGAGGGAGAGGAGAACCCCAGCAGCGCCTGCGAGGGCCGAGCATGTGCTGTGAGCTGCTCTCCCTGATCTGCTGTACACATACCTGAGCGAGGGGTTCTTCTCCTTGGCCTTGGGCTGCATGGCTTGCTTGGGAGACTGGCCCACAGTGAAGGCAAAGGTCCCGTGCACATGCTGGGGGTAACGCAGCTTGTGCAGGTGCTTCCTGAAGACCTCGGCGCTGTCTGAAGCCACCTCCTCATCGAAGGCAATCTTCAGCAGCTGTGGGGACAAGCAGAGAGCAGGCTTGAGAGAAAGCAGAGAACATCCTCTTCCTGTTCTTCCCCCTGGGCACAGCTCAGATCCTGGCCAGAAGTGATGGCCACAGGCAGGGAGGCTGCCCCATTGTCCCCCCAGGAGCACACCGTGTTCCTGCCGAGCACTCAGCACCCACGTGCTGTTGCTGTGGTGTTCCCAGAGTACAGTTCCAACAGCCCCACAGGAGCTGGAAAGCAGCCCCCAGCTAACCAACAAGATGCTGTTCCTACAAGAGGACCACAGCTGGTCCTGCACCAGGTCCACAACCCTCCTCTGCAAGGGGCCCTCAGGTTCCACCGCCTGCCTCTGAGGCTACCTTTGGTCCCTACCATCCAAACAGTCTCACCTGGAATGTGCACGAGCGCAGCTGCAGGCCCTCCTGGATGAACTGATCCACCTGGGCCTGGATGTTGATCTTCTTCTCTTTGGTCAGCGAGGAGATGGGGAAGGATCGGATCACCACCTGCTCCCCCACTGGGTAGAAGAATGGGAACGGGTTGGACACATCCCACTGCCACTCTGAGACACCCCCACCAGACAGTCCCACAGGATGAGAGGGCCAGAATCGGGTTAGAGAAACTACAGCCAGGCCATGGAGATGCAACCTATGATGGGCATGATGGAAATATCATCTACAAAGAATCACAGAATGGCTTAAGTAGAAGGGAGTCTTAAAGATCATAGAATCACAGAATGGCTTGGGTTGAAAGGTACCTTATAAATCATTACAGCCATTGAATAATAGAATGGCTTGTGTTGGAAGCGACCTTATAGATCAGAGAGCCACAGAACGGTTGGGTTGAGTTGGGTTGGAAGAGTCCTTGAAGATCATAGAAGGTAGAAGGACAAAATGGTT
>NW_024964396.1:0-1033 GCF_019238085.1 Lagopus leucura
CTTCTTTTGGTAATGACATGACCTTTGGATGCCAGAGTCAAGATAACTGAGAAAGCTGATCAGTCCAAAAAGAAAAAGAAGAACTAAACACCTGCTATGGTAGTGGTATGGGTTGCCTGATACGTTTAGCATTTTTTTTGAAATCTTTTGTGATTCATCCAGTGCTTGGCAGCATAGCAGGGAATGGACAGGAGATGCAAGTTCACACATCAATCTCCCGTGCAGTACCAGTAGTGCTAGAATCTATTCTCTGAACATCTGCTCAGGCTTTCCTGTGCAGATGTCTAGTCCCCTGAAGCTCTCCAAGAATGAGACATGGGACTTTGAGTTAGAGATGCAGGGAAAATCATGATAGCACATTTTGGATTAAGGCTGTTACTTGTCCTTCTCAATGTTGATGAAAGAGATGAACACACGCACATGCACTAGTGCCCACAGAATCTGTGGAGCTGCAGCAAAGTCCAAGAGAAGGATCTGAGTGGCCAGATCACAGGCTCATGCCAAAAGGAGTTCCTGCTGCTGTGTACACATCTTCCCCTCCTAGAGAACCAGTGATTCTTCCAAGCCTTTGTCTTGATCCTGAGGGGGAAATAAAATGTTTTTTATGGTTGGTGAAGATGGAAGTCCCTGACCAGTCTTGGCTCTATCTCATCAGGCCTCAAGCATCAGGGCAGCTGGGCTGAGAGAGTCTAAGCTGCTGCACAACAGCAGCTGGACTGGAGTGTGAGTGCTGAGCATCACTGTACAGTGCAGTATTGTCGGCTGTGAGATGTGCTCTTCTCATCTTGCAGAACTGTTTGGGATACAGCCCTTTTGAATGGAGAGATGGGGAATGGCTGCAAAAGATCCATCTTTCATCTGAGGAGAAAGCAGGTGACCAGCTGCACACCCCAGTCTGGCTTTTTTATGAAATTGAGAAAAAATGGCAGGAGACCTGCATGGATGAGCAAGGAGTTCATAAGGAAAATCAAAGTGAAGAAAAAAGGGGAAGAAGACAATCTAGGAAACGGCAGACCAGTCTTTCTCACCTCCA
>NW_024964397.1:0-1263 GCF_019238085.1 Lagopus leucura
TGCCCCCAGTTCCCAGCCCCGTGACCCCCTCAGGCCCACACCGCCGCCCCATTCCCCCCACAGCTCACAGCCACCAAGGCGGGCCGGATCCTGCTGAGGGAGAAAGGCACCTACGTGGTGCTGCGCGAGCTGCACCGCTGCGAGAAGGAACCCGAGGTGCTGTCTGCCTGCGAGAGGCTCATCCAGGTGGGTGTGGGCACAGGGCAGCCCCACGGGTTGGGGGGCAGGAGGGGGGTGAACGGTGTGGGGCGGTGGTCCCGGTGTCACCTGGCCGCTGTGGGGCAGGTGCTGATCGGGGACGAACCGGAGCCGGGCATGGAGAACCTGCTGGAGGTGAAGATCCCTGAGGAGGTGGAGGAGCGGCTGCGGAGCTGGGATGGGGAGGAGGAGGAGGAGAGGCGGCGGCGGGAGGAGGAGCGGTGAGAGGGGGGAGAGGGGTGGGGGTCGTTGGGGGGGGAGGTGTGGGGCTGGGAAGGGGGTGTGGGGGGATGGAAGCGTGGGATGGGTTGGGTTGGAGGGGTCCTTGAGGGCCGAAGAGTGGTGCGGTGGTTGGGTTGAGTTGGAAGGGTCCTTGAAGGTTGTAGAGCTGTGGGGTGGTTGGGTTGGAAAGGTCCTTGAAGATCATAGAGCCGTGGAATGATTGGGTTGGAAGGGTCTTGAAAGATCATAGAGTCAGGGGATGGTTGGTTTGGAAGGGTGCTTAAAGGTCATTAGAGCCATGGGAAGGTTGGAAGGGTCCTTACAGATCACAGCGCCATAGGAAGGTTGGAAAGGTCCTTACAGATCACAGAGCCACGGGATGGTTGGGTTGGAAGGGTCCTTAGAGATCATAGAGTCAGGGGATGATTGGGTTGGAAGGGTCCTTACAGATCATAGAGCCTCGGGAAGGTTGGAAAGGTCCTTACAGATCATAGAGCCATGCGATGGTTGGGTTGGAAGGGTCCTTACAGATCATAGAGTCAGGGGATGGTTGGGTTGGAAGGGTCCTTAAAGATCACAGAGCCATGGGATGGTTGGGTTGGAAGGGTCCTTACAGATCACAGAGCCACGGGATGGTTGGGTTGGAAGGGTCCTTACAGATCATAAAGTCAGGGGATGGTTGGGTTGGAAGGGTCCTTACAGATCATAGAGTCAGGGGATGGTTGGAAAGGTCCTTACAGATCATAGAGCCATGGGATGGTTGGGTTGGAAGGATCCTTACAGATCATAGAGTCAGGGGATGGTTGGGTTGGAAGGGTCCTTAAAGGTCATAGAGCCATGGAA
>NW_024964398.1:0-1045 GCF_019238085.1 Lagopus leucura
TATTTTTCCCCATTTCTCTCATTTTTCCCCCATTTCCCAGGTCTGGCCCGGCCCAACGGTGTTCCCCGACTTCACAAACCCCGCAGTCACCAGCTGGTGGGTTGAGGAGTGCAGAATCTTCCACTCCATGGTTCCCTACGACGGCATCTGGATCGTAAGGGGGATTAATTATTAATTTTCATCATCTTCCTCATTCCCATTCCCTAACCCTAAACCCCCACCCCCCAATTTGTATCTTCTCCTCATCTCTCCTCATTTTCATCTTCTCCTCATTTCTCCTCATTTTTATCTCCTCACTTCTCCTCATTTTCATCTTCTCCTCATTTCTCCTCATTTTTATCTCCTCACTTCTCCTCATTTTCATCTTCTCCTCATCTCTCCTCATTTTTATCTCCTCATTTCTCCTCATTTTTCTCTTCTCCTCATTTGTCCTCATTTTCATCTTCTCCTCATTTTTCTCTTCTCCTCATTTCTCCTCATTTTTATCTCCTCACTTCTCCTCATTTTTATCTTCTCCTCATCTCTCCTCATTTTCATCTTCTCCTCATTTCTCCTCATTTTTATCTTCTCCTCATTTCACCTCATTTCTCCTCATTTTCATCTTCTCCTCATCTCTCCTCATTTTTATCTCCTCATTTCTCCTCATTTTTCTCTTCTCCTCATTTCTCCTCATTTTCATCTTCTCCTCATTTTTCTCTTCTCCTCATTTCTCCTCATTTTTATCTCCTCACTTCTCCTCATTTTCATCTTCTCCTCATTTCTCCTCATTTTCATCTTCTCCTCATTTCTCCTCATTTTTATCTTCTCCTCATTTCCCCTCATTTGTATCTTCTCCCCATTTCTCCTGCTTTGATTGTTCCTCTTTGGCAGGACATGAACGAGGTGGCGAGCTTCGTGGCCGGATCCCGCGATGGCTGTGAGCAGAACGATTGGAACTTCCCCCCCTACACCCCCCCGAATTTGGAGTTTTTCATCCCCCAAAAATGCTTCAGACTCACGGGGGGTGTAGGGGGGGAAGTTCCAATCGTTCTGCTCACAGCCATCG
>NW_024964399.1:0-1058 GCF_019238085.1 Lagopus leucura
GGGGGGGGGATTTTAGGGGGCCGTGGAGCTGCGGGGTGGGTTTGGGGATGGGGCGGTGGGTCTGGGGCAGATGGGGGGCGGTGGAGCTGCGGGGGGTGGTTCAGGTTGGGGTGATGGAGCCACTGTGGGCAGGTGGGGGCTGTGGAATGGTGGGGATGGCTGGTTGTGGGGTGATGGAGCTGTGGGGCGTCCCATGAGGATGGAGCTGTGGGGTGTTGAGTGTTTTGGGGTGATGGAGCCAATCTGGGGAGATGGGAGGCATGGAATTGTGGGCTTGGCTGGTTGTGGGGCGATGGAGCTGTGGGGCATCCCATGAGGATGGAGCTATGGGGCATGGCTCATTTTGGGGTGATGGAGCCATTGTGGGCAGGTTGGGGCCATGGAATCATGGGGATGGCTTGTTGTGGGGTGATGGAGCTGTGGGGCATGGCTCGTTTTGGGGCAATGGATTTGTTGGGCATCCCACAATGATGGATCTATGGGGTATTGAGTGTTTTGGGGTGGTGGAGCCGATCTGGGGAGATGGGAGGCATGGAATGGTGGGGATGGCTGGTTGTGGGGTGATGGAGCTGTGGGGCATGGCTCATTTTGGGGCGGTGGGTCCACAGGGATGTGGCTCATTGTGGGGTGATGGGGCCGTGGTGCGTTGGCCGTGTTTGAGGTGACGGAGCGGTGAGATGTGGCTCATTTTGTGGCAGTGGAGCCATGGGACGTGGCTCATTTTGGGGTGACGGAGCCGAGCCACCCTACAGCCACAGGGGGGCGGCGGTGGGGGGGATGTGGGGCTGGGGGCAGCCCTGGGGGGAGCCGAGCGTGCAGTGCCCCCGCAGCAGCAGCAGGAAGCCTTGGCCGCCCGCCGGCAGCAGGAGCTGGAGCAGCAACGGCAGCGCGAGAGGCAGGAGGCGCTGGAACAGCAGCGCATGGAGCAGCTGCAGGCACTGCGCTGCAAGGAGAGGGGCAGGGAGAGTGAGTGGGGTCATGGGGCCCCCGGGGGGGCCCCGGGGGGGGGGGGGGCGGGTGGGGGTCTATGTACTGACTGCACCGGATACGTTGAGATC
>NW_024964400.1:0-3532 GCF_019238085.1 Lagopus leucura
TGGGATGGCACCGCAGTCATAGCAGCATTGCTAAGGCACGGCCTGCCCAGGGTGGGGGCATGGAGCATCCCTGTGCTCCTCCTTGGTGCCACACTGTGTGAGGCACAAGGTCCACAAACAGCCACTTCCTGTAAATGCGCTCACCTCTGTGAAGTGAGGATCTTGGAACTAAGAGCAAAGGGGAGATGAGACCCTCAGTTCTTGCACTGAAGGCAGCTCCCCAACCCACACAGCCGCCATCCTGAGAACAGCCTGAACGACCCATGGCCATGTGTGCTGTCTCCCCCCATCCCATCCCTACAAACCCCATTTAAGAGAAGGGTGCATGGAGTAATGCATGGAGAGGTACAGAGTACGTGAGGAAAGAAGGCCATTTTTCAACTGTAAATCATACAGGAGAGATCTCCCAGGCACTGGCAGCTCTTCCTGTCACTGCAGTGATTTTCATGTTTTTTTTTTATCTGGTAAGAGATACGAATCCCACCATCCCACAGTCCACAAATCACTCAGTCCTTGGGGCTGCAGGCACACCTCCATCCCTGCCCATGCTTCCCCCACTGCCCACTGCTCAGGGCTTTGTCCCTTTGGCTGTGTAGCCTCTCCGGGGATAGAGACCCTAGCGCATCCAAATTCTGCATCCAGATGAAGGAAGTGGAACTGTTGTAGGGGATCCAAAGGAGGCCAGGAAGAAGCCCAGAGGGCTGGAGCACCTCTTCTGTGAAGACAGGCCGAGGGAGCTGGGGGTGTTCAGCCTGGAGAAGAGAAGGCTCTGATGAGACCTCACTGCAGTCATCTGGTACCTGGAGGGACCTTATAAAGTGGAGGGGGGCTGACTTTTTCCATGGGCAGATTGTGGGCAAGGGGGAATGGATTTAAACTAAAAGAGGAGAGATTTGAAGTCAATGTCAAGGGGAAATCCTTCACTAAGAGGGATGCCCCAATCCTGGAGGTGCTCATGACCAGGCTGGCTAGAGCTGAGGGCACCTGAGGCGGTGCCTGATTTCAGGGCTAGCTGTTATGGGACAAACGGTGTCAAAAGTAATTTTGGAAAAGAGCATTCCAGATTGTATTTTGACTCACTGGAGAAACGTCACCAATGAGCCAGGGAGGAAACTGACTAAGAAACCGAGAACATACGTGAAGTAACAGAGCCAGTTTTTACAATTGTGAGTTCTAATCGTGAGACCAAGTACTGTGTGCTTGTGGAAACTGAAGAACTCTGCAGGGAGGTGGTGTTGATCTGCCTGAGGGTAGGGAGGCCCTTCAGAGGGATTTAGGCTGAACCACTGGGCTGAGGTGAATGGGATGAGGTTCAACAAGGCCAAGTGTCGGGTCCTCCATTTTGGCCATAACAACCCCATGCAGCGTTACAGGCTTGGGGATGAGTGGCTGGATGAGTGTGAAGAAGAGAAGGACCTGGGGGTGTTGGTTGATGCTGGGCTGAACAAGAGCCTACAGTTCAGAGCCTGAACTCACCTGAGCCTACAGTGCTCAGGTGGCCAAGAGGGCCAACGGCATCCTGGCCTGCATTAGAAATGGTGTGGCCAGCAGGAGCAGGGAGGTGAGCATCCCCTGTACTCAGCGCTGGTGAGGCCGCATCTTGAGTGCTGTGTTCAGTTTTGGGCTCCTCACTACAGGAAAGATGTTGAGATCCTGGAGCGTGTGCAGAGAAGGGCAACGAAACTGGCGAGGGGTCTGGAGCACAAACCTTATGAGGAGCGGCTGAGGGAGCTGGGATTGTTCAGTGTGGAGAAGAGGAGCTCAGGGCAGACCTCATTGCACTGTACAACTTCCTGAAGGGAGGCTGTGGTGAAGAGGGATTTGGCCTCTTCTCCCAGGCAACGAGCAGCACACGCAATGGCCGCAAGTTGTATCAGAGGAGGTTTAGGTTGGACATAAGGAAGAACTTTTTCTCTCAGAGGTGGTCAGGCAGTGCAATGGCTGCACAGGGAGGTGGTGGAGTCGCCGTCCCTGGCAGCGTTCAAGAGGCGTCTGGATGATGTGCTGCATGATATGGTTTAGTGCTGGTGGTGGCAATGGTGATGAGGAGACGGTTGGACTGGATGACCTTATAGGTCGTTTCCAAACTTGTGATTCTTGTGATTCTTGTGATTATGTAATGATGAGAGTTTGGAAAGTAAATAAAAGGCTGGGAAAGATACAGGGTGAGGAAGGAAAAGACGAGCAGAGTGTAACAGGGACGTCAGGAGTGAAGAGAGGTGAACAATATGGAAAAACTGATTGGGAACAGGGATAGTAAGGAAACTGCGAAGAACAGCAGCAGCTGCTGGTTTTGTTGCACTAGAGTAGAGCCATAGGACCCAGAGATCCCCTCAGGAAGAGTTTGGGGGGGGGGGGGCTGGAAGAGCCCACGGAGGGTTCCACCCCTGCTGGGCTGAAAGCAGTGTGCAGTGCAGGGAAATGGGACACTGGTGGAGAAATCCTACCGAGCTGAGTGAGAGGGAACCATCTCTGATAGCAAAGGCTGAATGGTGGGAACCTGGGAAGTTTACCCTAGGAGATGCTCTGGTTAAATTGCAGTAAAAAGAGGTAAAGAAATGCCCTTTGAGGATACGAGACTGTAGGAGCTGCTGCTCTCCCCTGTGCTTTTGCCTTGGACCATCAGAACAGCATGCAACAGGACGCTGCTGGGGCTTGGTGGTGACTATCCCCTCTTTACGTCACTCTTGCTTCTTTTCTATCTTTCCTATGTCCCTCCTTCCCTTTCCCATCGCCCTAATTTGTAATAGTCACTGGCCTCCCCTTCCCCATCTCCCTGATTCATTAAGATTTATAACAAACTGGCTGGATCGACATTTGAACCGTGGTATCTTAATCTTAATAAATATATCAAAGACCTCCTCCTGCTCCTGTAAATTGGAGAGAGACACTCAGTCACTTGCAGGAGGAAGTACTCATCAATTCCAGTGAACTATTGGATTGCATACGGCAAGCTGTGATGCCCCTACAAGAAATATAGGGGCGGGTGATGTCCATCATCTAAACATTTGGGAATATGAAGCTACTGTTGTCTGTTGGTAGAGGCCATAGCCATGCAACAGCATGCACATCTGTGCCTCATCCTCTTCAACTCCAATAAATCAGTGTACAGCACTGTGCCCCAGCTGCTGGAGGGGTGAACTCCTCTGTGATTCTCAGGAACCCCTCAATTGGGGTGATCCTGCTCACTCCTCTTGTCCAGTGCTGGACATGAAACCCGCCAAGCTGCCAGAGCTCAGAGCACTGGAACACTGCTCTCTGACATTGGATTTGGGTTTGGCACGTCCAACTCGGAGCCAGGGGCCCCTTCCAACTTGGGACATTCTGGGACCCCAACATTCTCATAGAACCCAGGAGGAGCACAGGGATACTCCATGCCCCCACCCTGGGCAGGCCATGCCTTAGCAATGCACTACCACTGTGGTACCATCCCAGTACAGGCTGTGAGCCGTGGTCCAAAGGTCCCACAAAGAGGCATTTCCCGTAAATGCTCCCAGCTCCAGGCAGTGCAATATGGAAAGTGCAGGCTGTG
>NW_024964401.1:0-5762 GCF_019238085.1 Lagopus leucura
ATGGCTGTGGGGACAGCGTCCCGTTACAGGGTCCCATCATGCATGGAATTTCAGCAGAAGAAACTTGGGAAGAAACTTGCAAATATCAGATTTATCCTGAAGGTTGAGAAAAGCCTATCAAGAGGATAGGCTAAAGACTGAGACACCAAAAAACTCCACTGTATCAAAATAACAGATTACAAAATTTCAAAAACTGGAATCGTCAGTGTTTGTCTGAAGGCACCTGAAAAAAAAAATCCTTAAAAAAGACACCTAATAAGTAAACGCACACTGCAAGACAATTTGTCTCTTTCCTGAAGGCTGATCCTTATCTTTTGAGGTCAGAAAAACCTGTCTGAAAACTCTTTTCAAAGTCAGGCAGTTTGCATATTAGCATTATGCAAGCAGATTTTACACTGAATTCTGCTAAAGCTAAAAACAGAACTCTTTTCACTTCCCCAGTGGTCTACAGAATTTCTATTATCACAGTTCTATTTCTCTTACTGTGAAATGTAAACATCATTATTCTTGTTGCTATAGCACTTACTATACTACATAGTTAAGAACAGAGATATGCATTTTTTTAAGCCGAGGATTACAGAGCATCTAAAATTCATGTGTACGCTACGGAAGTGTTACCTTTTGAATTCACTCGAAGCAAGAAACCGTGGGCACAGCAAGCCAAATACCTGGCCTTTGCAGGTCCTTGTAAGCATGGTCCATGTAATCTTTCACTTCATAAGATATTCCAGGAGAGAGCCCGCTGTCCTTAGTCCTTTGGAAGCCTAAGAGGGCATAGTCATTCTTCATGGTAATTTCACCTATTTTGGTAAGAGTGACACAGAAGTCAGCAGGCTGTGGCTGTGACTCATGTCTCTGGGTCACCAGCCCCATAGTGCTGCAGCATGCTCTGAACAAGTTTTTAGGCTGTGGTTGTAGTGCTAGATGCTTAGCAAGAAGTAGGGCACAAAAGATGGAAAGAAAGCACTAAGATACTTTGGTGCAGTGCTCTGATCGTGTCTTGGGAAAAAAATAAATATTTTATAGAGAATTAAAGCAAAAGGTATAGTGCAACAGGAGTAGAATGCACCTCGGGAATGACAAAATACAGCAAATGGACACTTGCCTCAAGTGCATGCACAGCTTGGGAATTGCACAGGAGGATCTAAACCTGCCTGAACAGTCACAAAGCCACCAGGAGACAGTGAAGGAACTTAAAATCCTGCTTGACCATGTAAGCATGATATTAGAGAAACTAAAGCTTACCTGAAGTTGATGCTTGTAAAGGACATCAAAGACGACACAAGGAGCTTACACCAAGAGTCTCCACCTCTATGTTAGTAGTAAAAAGCTGAACAAGAAAAATGTGGGCTCATTGCTGAATGGGGCTGATGATCTAGTGATAGCAGATGTGGCTAAGGCCGAGGTTATCATCACCTTCTTTGCCTCAGTCTGTACTAACTGCATCTTTCCCACCCCTGTGCTTAGTGAGCAAGTTCAAGGAGGAAATCTGACAAATAGGAGGATTAAGTCAGGTTTTACTTGGGAGGACTTGACCCATAAGAATCCACGGAACCCAATGGACTTAAGAGGACTGAGAGAACCAGCTACCATCCTTCAAGGCTACTTCCCACCCTTTTTGAAAGGTCTTAGAGTTCCATGAAGGTTTCTGATCATCAAAGAAATGCACAAGTTTCACCCATCTTCAAAAGATGCCATAGGGTCACTGGAAAAATAAAGTGGCATGTCCCCATGGATGGTACTTCTCATCATTTGAAGAAGGAAAACTTGACTGAGTGTTGTCATTAAGGGTAGGTCATGCCTGAGCAACATGGTTCTATAATGGATTTGCAGATAAAGAGACAATAGTCAGTTGTTTCAAAAATTAGAGAAGAAAGCAAATTAAATTTTAAAGTTTTATCATAGCTTTTCACAGGGATGAGGAAAAAAAATCTACGTGGGCTATCCTTCCTTTTTCCATGTGAAGTAAAACTACAGCCTAGCATAGAGGACACAGGCAGGAGAATCATTAAAGAGTTTTCTAAGAAATAAACAAACAAATAAATAAACAGATAACACCATTCCTTCCAACATGTATGTTTTATTTGAGTTTTAGGATTTCAGAGGGCAAATTCAGAAAAATGCTGTTGTGGGTGGAGTTGGACCTCACAGAATCATTGGCCTACCGTCGCTGTCTACAATCACTACCAAACATCTCCGTAGACAGAAAAAAATGCAATGCCATTAGATGATGAAACAGATAACTGGATAGCAAAACTTTGCTCAGAAAAGCAGACTTGGCAAGGAAAGTACCTTTTTGGTAGTGCATGAAAGGCATGCCCAAAAACAAATACTGAACAAGCATACTAGCAGAAACCTGAAAAGTGTCTTTTGGAGAGAGGAAGACTTAGGATGCAACTTGGACTAAGACAGCTTTAATGCTGAGAATAGCAGCAGTGTTTGGCTTAATTTGGGAGCAGTAGAGCACTTAGAAACACACAGCAAACTCTGCAAATGTATAGGAGCTGAGTGAACACTGTATATCAGAAACACTGATCTCTAGTGATTTCAGTTCTCTGCGTGGTTTCAAAATTACTGCACGCTGTGCTCCCTGAAAAAACTCTTCTTTATCAGTGCTGCAAAGTTTTTACCGTTTTATCTTGTCAATAATTGAGTAGGCTATGTTTCCATAGTAATCAACCCATTTAGTTATAAAATGCAAAAGATTTTCTTACACGGATTTTTTTTATTTTATTTATTTATTTGTTTTACTGAAAGCAGGTAATTCAAGTCTTTCCCAGTTTGGGCATGTCTACAGCTTCTCTGTTGAGCAGATGTCCATTTAGTAGACTAGCTATTCTATAAATTGTTCAAGCATGTACATGCAGGTGGGTTTCATTTTGTTTTGGTTTTTTTTTTCAAGACTTACAGAAAAGTAAACCCCACAAAAATCTGTGCCAGCACCTTAAGTCACAACAGTGAAAGCAGCTGTGCTGAATCAATGACCTCTCGCAATTTATCTCCTTGCAACCAGGCTCATAATGCATAATACTACTTATGTAAGGCAAGGAAGCAAAAATAAGCTGTGAAATGCTATCATCTGCCAGTACAAAAACTGGCAAGAGAGATCTTCAGCTTCAGGCCTCTAAAAAGAATGGGATTTTAGCTCCTCAAAACCATTAACTTCTGTGTTACCATTAAGCTGTTTGTATGCACTTGGGCTGTGCTCACAAAGGGATCCTCTGGTTCAGCAACGTTTCTATAGCCCATTTCAAATTTGATATCTATTCCAAAAGAAAACTACTTAAATCTTTGTTATTCTCTGCATTATTCTCTGTTAGATTTCTATTTCTGTACTTTCTACATACAGAGGTATAGGTGACCCTCTCTACTCTGCCCTCATGAGGCCCCACCTCATGAGTGTGCTGCATCCAGGTCCAGGGCCCCCAGTACAGGAAAGATAAGGAGCTGTTGGAGAGGGCCACAGAAATGATTAGAGGGCTAGAGCACCTCCCCTATGAGGGCAGGCTGAGGAAACTGGGCTTGTTCAGCCTACAGAAGGCTGCAAGGAGACTTCATTGCAGCCTTCCAATATTTGTAAGGGGATTATAAAAAGGAGTAGAATCAACTTTTTACAAGGGTAGACAGTGATAGGACAAGGGAGAATGGTTTTAAGCTCAAAAATGGAAAGCTTTAGATTAGATGTCAGAAGGAAGTTCCTTATAGAAAGAGTGGCAAGGTGCTGGAACAGGCTGCCCTGAGATGCTGTGGACTCTCCATACCCGGAGATGTTCAAGGCCAGGTTTTATGGGGCCCTGGGCAGCCTGGTCTAGTACCAGCTCTGGAGATAGGTGGCTCTCTGCCTGTGGCAGGAGGGCTGGAAGCTGATGATCCTTGAGGTCCCTTCCAACCCAAGCCATTCTATGAATTCTATAATGTGCATATTTACATTAAAATAGAGGGAAAAAAAATACAAATAATAACACTCATCCATCCATGAAAACCCTGAGGAAAACTTGCAACATTCAACAAAAGCTAAGAAAATCTGACACCTGGAATGGATTATAATCAGGCTCCATTGCATCACTCAGTCTTTTTAGCACTGCATATTCACTCCCATTTTATTAATAGCTATTTAAGACACCTGTCTATCAGCTTTCAGACAGACTTCAGAGAACCTCTTTCTCAAGAAGTGAATATGGCCTCTGCTCAGTTATAGAGAAAACCCAGCTTGATGCTTGTTCAGTGGCAGACAAAATACACAAAATATCACAGCAAAGGTTATGATATGGCACAAAGAAATGATTTAGTTTAAACATCACTCTGCCACCTTGAATTTCTTCCAGCCATTTAGATGGAATATCTTTGCACTTGCAAAGCTTTACACAGGAGAATATTGTCTGTTCTCACACAAGACAGCCAAAAAACTCAAATGCAGCATGAATTTTGTACTGCTTGCTCTGCTCATTCAACAGGAATGTGATCACGTGCCAAAGCTTGGCCTACCTTCTAAGTAATCAAAGAGTGCACAAATCAGGCACTGAAGATGATTTAAGCAGGACCAAAGAGGCAGCCACTACCAGGAGAAAAGCTAGTGCTGGTAAAGAGAACAACTGTTTATGCCTGTGATTATTTTGATAAACAGTCTCAAAATTTCATTACCATGGAAACATCTGTTTTCTACAAATGACTCAGTTACTAATGCACATGCATTGTGTCCTACAGCACCAAGAAGGGACCACATTATAATTAAAAGGAGAAAGATGTTGGATTAGGCAGTCTGTACAATTAAATAATGCCCATCACTGTAATCATAATGAGCACTATGTTGCCTTCATAACACTTTTTAAAAGGAAATGTTACTGCTCCTGTGTGGGTTTTACAGGACATTTTAAAACTGTAGCACATGTTTCTCCTCTGATAGCTAGAGGTCTACAAATTGTGCATAAAATTTTAACTCATCACATACAAAAAGAGGTACATCCCCTCCGATGAACACATACAGAGATATCTACAGAAGAGTTCTTCCGTAATACCAAAAAGAAGCACTTCAAGCCCATAAGTCAAGAAGAGCATCCAGTAAAACTTGGTTATTAATTTCATTCCAGATGGTGTTTACACTTGAATGAACCAGCATAAACAAAAAAAAATCTGAAAATCAGCAAAATAAGAACAAGTACATGCCTCTGCCTATTCTTAACTAATGCCATTACCAAACAAACGTTTACTTCTATTGAAGAAATGTGAAAAAAGGCAGTAAGAGACAAATGTTATTTCTGACTCTTTTACTTTAATGCTCTAAACAGAAGGTGTATCATTTGATCTCAATGCTGCCAACTTCTGGGGACATAGTATTTTCATAAAAGCCATTTGAAATCTCATATGACAAAGTGGGTAAAGAAATGGGTTCAGAGAGGAATTGATCCACAAAAGCCAAAAGGTAATTTCATACAGAATTGGATGGACACATTTTCCTTGGCAGGCTCCACGAATAATCATTAGTAAAGTATATGGGGCCCAGCAAATGGCAAAGACACACACAATTACAGCAAGTGACTTTGCAATCTTCTTGTCTCTTTGCAGTCTTGACCGAGAGTTTGCACGGAAAGATGCAGAGAAGTCCCTTTTGACAGCCACAGGACTTTTTGTTGTTGGAGATGTACAGTTCGATGCCAGTGATGGTCTTGATAGCCTCATTACTGATGAAACACTGTCCTCTGTTTCTGACAAAGAGGATCCTCGCCTCAGCAAAAAACAAAACCTCCAGGACACACTGCTGCTCC
>NW_024964402.1:0-6330 GCF_019238085.1 Lagopus leucura
GAATTGCCCCAAAATCCCCCTCCCCAAAATCCCCTTTGGAGGCGTTTCTGCTTTGCCCACCAGGTGGCGCAGTGGCGCCATTCCCATTGCACCCAGTTGTAATTCCTACAGACGGCCACCAGGCGGCGCTGTGGCGCCATTCCCTATTCATTCACTGGGAGCATTTCCCACTTTGACCATTAGGTGGCGCTGTGCTGCCATTCCCATTCCATCCAGTTGTAATTCTCTCAGACGGCCACCAGGTGGCGCTGTGCTGCCGCTCCCCTTTCACTCACTAGGAGCACTTCCCTCTTTGCCCACCAGGTGGCGCAGTGGCGCCATTCCTATTGCACCCAGTTGTAATACCTTCAAACGGCCACCAGGTGGCGCTGCGATGTAACCGCGCCTTTCATCCACCAGGCGGCGCTGTGGAGCACTTCCCTATTTGCCCTGCATAGGGTGCAATGGTGCGATTCTTATTTCATCCACCAGGCGGCGCTGTGGCGCCATTCCCTATTTAATCACTAGGAGCACTTCCCTTTTTGACCACCAGGTGGCGCAGTGGCGCCATTCCCATTGCACCCAGTTGTAATTCTTTCAGACGGCCACCAGGTAACGCTGCGATGCAATGGCATCTTTCTCCCACCAGGCGGCGCTGTGGAGCAGTTCCCCGTTTGCCCAGCAGGGGGCGCCGTGGAGGCGGCGCTGCTCCGTGTGCTGCAGCTCCCGGACCCCCATCAGCGCTCAGTGCGGCTGCAGGCGATGGGTGAGGGGGGGATTTGGGGGGGATTTTATGGGGTTTGGGGTCATTTTGGGGCCAAAAGTGGGGTTTTGGGGGTGGGTTGGGGTCAGGTTTGGGGGTCCGGGTTGTGGGTCCATCTGGGGTTTGTTGTAAGGGGGGTTTGGGGGTGGAGGTGTGGGTATGGAAGGGGGGTTTGGGGGTGGCATTGGGGGATTTGGGGGGTGAATGAATGGGATTTGGGGTCAATGTGGGCTTTGGGGCTGAATTATTGGGGTTTTGGTGCCGGATTGGGGGCAGTTTGGGGGATTTGGTGGGAAGCCAATGGGGTTTTGGGGTGAATCCATGGGGTTTTGGGTCCCAATTTCTTTTGCAGAGGTTTTGGGGGCGCTGGGTTGCAGCCCGGCGGCTTTGGGGGCGGCGTTGGAGGCGGTGCTGGAAATGGCGGCCGATGGGGAGGCGGAGGAGCGGCGCGTGCTGTGAGCCGACCCCAATGCACCCCAAATGACCCCAAAATGGCCCCCAAGTGACCCCAAATGACCCCAAAATGGCCCCCAAATGACCCCAAGCCCCCTAACGTTAATGTGCCTGACCCTAACCCTTGACCCTTGACCCTTGACCCCCCTCCCACTTCCCATTTCTGCCCCAAATTCCCCCTTTTCCCCCCCAGATTTGGGCTCTGTGGGGCCGCGGCCGAAGCCCTGCGGGAGGGGGCGGAGCCAATGCTGCCCAAGCTCCTCCCCCTCCTCCTGAACAGCCTCCAAGCTCCGCCCCCTGCGGTGAGTTGCGCCTTTTATGGGCGAAAGGAGGCGGGGCTCGGCACCACTCCATGCAGCGCCATATATGGGCAAAAGGGGCGGAGTAAGGCTAAGCACAGCTGCACAATGGGGACACCATATATGGGCAAAGGGGGCGTGGCCTGACTTTGGCCCCACCCCCAGGTGCCCTCATCTGCCTCCGATTCGTTCCTTCTCTTTGATGCTGCTGAGGACGAGGAGGGGGCGGAGCCAATGGACGGCGAGGAGGAGGAGCACGTGATGTAGGGGGCGGGGCTAAGGGTGGGTGGTGATGGGGGGGCGGGCTTGCGCGAGGCCACGCCCCCTTTACCCACTTTGGCCCCGCCCACAGGGTGGAGGTGGGCGGAGACTTCGTGGCGGAAGTGGAGGCGGCGTGCGAGGGGGCGGGGCTTGTCGCTGAGCATTGTGGGTAAGCAGGAAGGGTCACTTGGGGTCACGGAAGGTTATTTGGGGTCGTTTTGGGTTTTTTTGGGGTCATTTTGGGGTTTTTTGGGGCCGTTTTTCTGTTTTTGGTGCATTTTTGGTCCATTTTCCCTCATTTTCCCCCCCCAAAGCTCCGCTTTTGAGCCCTATTTCTCGCCTGTGCTGGAAGCGCTGCTGCCGCTGCTGGAGGTGAGGCCTCCCCTGCCCCATAGATCCCATAGGGCCCCATAGGGATCCATAAAGGCCCATGGGGACCCATGGAATCCCCGTAGGGACCCTCAGAGACCCCATGGAGACCCCATAGAGATCCCATAGGGACCCAAAGAGACCCCACAGTGACACATAGGGACCCATAAAGACCCATAGAGACCTATAGGGACCCCATAAGGACCCCATAGGGACACTTAATGACCCCTAGAGATGTCATAGAGTCCCATAAAGACCCATAGAGACCCCATGGGGACCCATAGAGACCCACAGAAACCCCACAAAGACCTCATAAGGACCCCATAGGGATCCATAGAGACCCCATAGGGATCCATAGTGACCCCATAGGGATCCATAGGGCCCCCCCCCGTGTTGTCCCAGCGCCCCCTATTGTGATATTGTCGCGACACCCCGCAGTTCCCGCACCCGGAAGTGCGCGCAGCCGCCTATGGGGCACTGGGGGGGCTGAGCTGTGGGGCCGGCAGATCTATGGGGCACCGAGAGCTGCAGGGTGGGGGTTTGAGGGGGGGTTTGGGGTTGGGGGTGAATTATGGGGGGTCTCATTGGGATCTATGAGGGAATGGGTGGGATTTGGGGCTGGGGGTCGCAGTTATGGGGTCTATGGGGTGGATGTGGGGCAGGGGGTCGCAGTTATGGGGGATTTTGTGGGGTTGAATTTGGGGTGAATTCCGGCCTTTTTTGGGGTCAGGCCGGGCGCTGGCGGCGCTGCTGGGGGCGGTGAGGGCGGAAAAGGGGGCGGGGCCAGCGAGGGCGGGGCTTACGGCGCTCTGCAAGGGCCTAAGCCCCGCCCCCAGCCCCCAGCTGCTGCGCGCCATTGGCTGCCTGATGGCTGACGTCATCAACGGCAAGGTGAGGGGGCGGGGTTAAAATAAGGGGTGGGTGTTTAATGGGGGACTTCCGGGAGGGGCGGGGCTTAAATCTAGGGGCTTCCGGGAGTGGGCGTGGCTTCAGAAGTGCCCTATAGAGACACTGGGTTTGAATGTGGGCGTGGCTTAAAGGAGAAGGGAGGGAAAACGGGACTTCAGGCAGTGGGCGGGGCTCCCTTGGGGGCGGGGCTTAAAGGAGGGCAGGCGGCCATGTTGAATTTGGGTCCATTTTGATGGATTTGGGGCCAATTTCCGCCATGTTTTCCCAGATCCGCTGCCTCCAAGACGGCGACGGAAGTGAAGATGATGAGGAGGTGGGCGTGGCTTCGGAACCAGAGGCGTGGCCTTCTGGTTTAGCCCCGCCCACTACGATTTGCTCTCCTCCAATCAGGTGGAGGCCGCAGCGGAGCTGAGGGAGCTGGCTGGGGAAGGCCTGGCGGCGGTGGGCGGGGCTTCCCCTGGGGGCGGAGCTTTAAGTGACGCCTTCCGCCAAGCCCTGCCAAGCCTGTTGGCCTGCCTGGTGAGGGGGCGGGGCTTAGTGGAAAGTGGGCGTGGCTATGCAGATCGCGGGGTGAAGTCTCTGACCCCGCCCCCTCGATGACGTCACAGAGCGGCGACGTGGCACAGCGCTCCTGGGCGGCAGCCATCTTGGGTGAGGCAGGAGTGCACCTGGAAGAGGGCGTGGCCAAAGAGCTGCTCCCTCTGATTGGCCCCGCCCTCGCTAGAAGCTCCGCCCACGACCCGGATCCGGAAGTGCGAAGCAACGCTCTCTGCAGCATCGGGCGTTTAGCGGCCAATGGGGTCGCGTTGGGGGCGTATCCTTGGCGACAAACCCCGCCCTTTACCTTCAAGCCCCACCCACTTTGCATGCAACCCAGAGCCCCAACACAGCACTGGATTGGCCCAAAACGGCCAAATTTCACCCACATAGACGCCCCATCCTCATGTCCAGCCCACCCCTAATCCCCGCCCACTCATTAACCACGCCTTTTGTATGAAATGTCAATCATCTAAGCCCCACCCCTTTCCATAAGCCCGGCCATTTCCTGCTCAACCCACCCCTATCTCCTTTAGCCCCACCCCTTCACATCAGCCAACCAATCCCCGTTCAACCCGCCTCATTCCCTCTCCACCCAATCACCACGAAGACCGGCGCCCTGCTCTAAGCCCCGCCCTTTTTCCTTGACCCCGCCCCAGGGCGTGGCCGGGCTTGGCTGCCATTGGTCGAGCGCTGCGGGAGGAGGGGCCGGGCAGGGCGAGGGACAACGCCTGCGGGGCTTTGGTCCGCCATAAGGGGGCGCTGCCGGATGCGGAAGTGAGGGGCGGGACTTCCGGAGGAAACGGGGCGGGAGGTGATTGGCTGGGATTGTCAAGGCTGGAATCCAGGCATTTCACAGGCCTGAACGCGTTTGCGATTGGAGGAGCTAAGGGCAGTAGTCAATGTGGAACCAATTAGGCGGGGCTTATTGGGGGAGGGCTATGGGTTACAACCAATAGGCGGGGCGCTTGATGGCGTAACCGGAAGTGGGCGTGGCTTGACGTTGTCCCCGCCCCCCAGCTGCTTGCTCTGCTGCTCCCTGCGCTGCCGTTGACGGAGGATTTTGAGGAGAATTCGGCCGTTTTCGGGTATTTGCTGCAGCTGCATCGACGGCAGGTGGGCGCCAGGGGGCGCTGGAGGCTCACATGGGTGTTTATGGGGGTCCTATGGGTCCCTATAGGGCTCATGTGAGTTTCTATGGGGACGGAACGAAGCGGGGCTTACAAGGTGGGCGGTGCTTACTTTGACCACGCCCCTGTTTTGTAGCTCCTCCCCCACGCTGAGGAATTGCCGCGGGTCTGCAGCGCCGTTGGGATGGGGAGAATGGAGAGAGGTGGGGGCAGCAATGGGGGGGGGGGTTGGGGGTTCAATGGGGCACGAGGCCTCCCTCTGCCCCCAAATTGGACCCACAGATCTGGAGGCTGCGGTTGTGGGGCTGCTGCTGGAGCTGTGGAGGAGCTGCCCCATAGAAGTGGGGCGGGGAATGGAGCGGCTGCCCCATAGCGAGCGGGAGAGGCTGCAGAGGGCCATGGTGAGACCCCCAACCCGCCCCATAGAGCCCCCCATGGAGACCCACAGCCCCTTAAGTGCCCACCCCCACATGTCTGACCCCGCCCCTTTGCAGGGATTGGACGACGCGGCCGCCGTGATGCCAACACCTGACCAATAAAAGAATGAAGCCAAAGCCACGCCTCTTTCATTCCGTGCGGGCGGGGCCTGGCGAGGGGTGGGCGGGGCCTCGTGGGCCGAGCCGGATGTTGATTGGCCCAAAGGGGCGGGATTGCTCCAGGCGTAGCCAACCAGCAGCGCAGAGATCTACAGAAGGGGCGGAGCTTAGAGCAAGCCACGCCCACACACGCCGTACCCAAAACCCATTGGTTGCATCCGACGAAGCTCCGCCTCCCTTACCGAGACAAACCCGGAAAAGCCGCGCCCACAACTTCCGGGGGGCGGAGCTCGGGAGGAGCCCACCAAGCTCCGCCCCCTCTGGTCTCCCCGCCCCCTCCAACGCCAACCTATAGGATCGACGGAAGTGGGGTCGGATCGGGGTTAAGCCACGCCCACACCCCTCCCAGGCCCCGCCCACTGACCGCCGCAACGAGGCCACGCCCACCGGCGGAAGCTCCACCTCTTCCGGAAGTTCAGGCAGAGGGGGCGGGGCTCTGCAGATGGCGGGGGTAAGCCTGATTGGTCACTTGCTCGTGACCACGCCCACCCTTCCCCTCCATACTCAAACCACGCCCCCCTCAGACCTCAGTTCCTCTGCCGGGGTCACCAGAGGGCGGAGCTCTTCCGGGGTCAGCTCCAGGGTCAGCTCTGCCCCACCGGAACCATAGAGTCTCATAGGGAGCCATGGAGAACCATAGAGATCCCATAGAAGGACAGAGGGACCCACAGGGACCCCATCGGGACCCATAGAGACCCCATAGGGACCCATAGAGACCCATAGGGACCCATAGGGACCCCATAAAGGCCCACAGACCCCACAGCCGCCCCACACGAACCTGAGGACGGCGGCAGCCCCACACTCGGTTCTGGGATCTCTCTGGGTTCCTGTATGGGGCGCATTTATGGGGCTGACCCCAAAGGGACCCCATAGAGACCCATAGAAACCCCATAGAGACCCACAGAGACCCCACAGCTGTGGGTCTGACCCCATAAAACGACCCCACAACTCACCTCCACCTCACTGGGCTCCGGCGCTGTGGGGCGGGCGGCTCGGACCCATAGATCCAAAAGCTCGGGGGGCAGCCATCCTAT
>NW_024964403.1:0-3361 GCF_019238085.1 Lagopus leucura
GTTCTAGGGGGAAGTTTCTGCACACGATCTGCAGAGAAATGAGAAGCAGGAGAGATCTCATCACTGCTCTGCTGCAGCTGTCTGTACCCTGCTGTTTATACGGAAGGTGGTTGAGCCTTCTCTCAGCTTCTGCACCCATGGTGTTTGCTTACATGCAAAGCCTACCTCCCAGCAGCCACAGTCACACATGCATGCAAGTGCACACACACACACAAATGCACATCATGGAGTCAGAGCCTTGCACTGGGTGCCTGAAGGCCAGACATAGCTCAGAGCCTCCTGCTACTTGCTGAGAAAACAGGACTCAGGGTAACAGCTCATTTTGGAAACAGTGTGAGAGGTTGGGAGCAGCACAGGGTCGTGCAGAAGCCTACACACAGAGATCACACCACCCCTTCTTGGGTCCACATACCATGGCCATTTTGGATGTTGTCTGGAGCTGAGAGGCGATGCTGCAGGCATGCAGCCCCTCACACAGGCTCCCGATGTCACCCGTCTCGATGTCTGTGTTGGTCGCTTTGGCTGGAAAGAGCACAGGGAGAAAAGGGAAGTCATGCTTCTGGAAATGAAACTGCTTTCCATGGGGGAAAGACAGAGGACAGGATGGGGACAAGAGGAGAGCTGTGCACGGTGCCTCTCCCTCCTGTAAACAGGGCCCAGCCCGTGGGGCTCTGGTAGTGCTACGGAGGAGGGCAGAGGGCTGGAGCACGCCTGCTCCACTCACCTTGGATTCGCAGAAGGGAGCTCAGACAGGTGACGGCCAGTTGGCGGGATGCAGGCATGGGGTCACACGTCAGAGGCGCCAGCAATCCCACCAAGGAGCCAAAGTGCTCACAGGCATCTCCTCTCTGCAGGGGTGAGAGGCAGGAACAAAGCTGTAGACGGCCCCAGATCTCCCCAGCTTCTCCCATCTGTGCCTTCCCACCGTGACACAGCATGCACAGCTGGGCAGAGCTCGCCTTCCAGCTCAGGGGCGCTGGGGAGGGAGCAGGGGGCATGCGGTGGGGCTCTTTACTCACTTGAAGCTCTTCACAAACAGCCAGCAGCTGGGAGCAGGTCTGCAGGGCCCTCTTGCGCTCCCACACGTTGCTCGATACCATTGATTTCTGCAGGACCTGGGGTAGAGCATCTGTCTCACTGAGGATGTCTTTTCTTTCCCTTCCTGCCACCCCTCTCCCTGTCCCTCCTTTCCCAGCACTTTCCCTTAAGGCCTGCCCTGTTGCTCCATGTGGCCTCCTGCCTCAATGAGCACTGGCACTGCTGCCCCGCTCTCTGCAGTCACTCCTGCCTCCTAACCCAGGAGCTTTTCCTCAGCTGTGGCCTGCCAGGGGCTGGCTCCTGCTTTCCCCCTGCAGGGCCCATTTCTCTGCCCATTTCTGAGCTCGCAGTGAGCTGGCACGTCAGCAGGAGATTTCTCCCCCTCTGATCCTCCTCTCAGTCCCCAGATCTCTGCCCCCGCTATTGACAGGCACCATGCTTTCTCTCTTGCCCCACGCATACTCACATGGACTATGTTCTGGAAGAAGCCACCGCTGGGCTCTGTCTCCAGCAGTACCACCATGAGCCGGCCCAGAGCCTTCAGTGACGTTTGCTGAAGCTGAAAGCAGAAGAGGGGAGTGACGTGTAGCATCACGGCTGCTGCCAGAGCAGAGGTTGTGTGTGCTGAGGTAGGGTTCCGACCGAGAGGTGGCCGGGAAAGTTACGGCAGGTTACCTGCAGGTACTGTGCTGCTTGCTGTGACTTCCTGATCTTCAGCATCATCTCTGCTGAAGGGTGTGTCACGATGTTTTTGCAGCACAGGACCAACATCTCACGCATGTCTTTGCTTTTGAAAGAGGGCTTCAGCTTGCTGAGAGGAGGAAAACAGGAAGAGAAATCAGAAAGGGTCTTTACCTCTCCAGACTGGTTCAGACAACATCTGAGTTTCTCCTAATCGACAGCTACAAAGCCAATACCCCCACCCAGCTCATGCTGCTGAGCACTGCCTTCAGTTCCAGCAGCGCCCACCTCCTCCCCGGCAGCAGTGAACCACCTCCTGCTCTGGAGGGAAGGAGACCCCAGCTCTCCCTCTCTTCCCTGCCAGGGGACAGGAGCACCAGGGCCTTTCTCCCTGCCCAGAACCTCAGCTTTGCTGGGCACAACAGCCCAGCCGTCTCTCCTGTAGATGTGGCTCCTCCCCCCTTGACCCCTCCGGGCCCTCAGGAGCTACCCAAAATGGGGATCACCATCCTGACTTGCAACCTCAGCCCTTACCTCAACTGCTCCAGGGCCAGAACCACCTTGAGAGGCACTGGGGAGACAGGCATGCCCGAGTAATACTTCTTCATCAGGTCCTGCAAGTCCCAGAGAGACAGTGTCAAAGTGGGCAAGGGGCACACAAGAGCTGTTCCACCCGGCCCCAAGACAGGCACAACTGCCACACACCAGCCCCATCACTTTCCCATGGAAGCGCTGCAGGATGCAGCAGCTGGTGCACCCAGCCCGCTGCCCAGCCGCTGCCTGCCAGCACCCAAGGTCCCCACCAGCTGGAGACGTGTGGCTGCTGGAGACCTGCATGCCCCCAGGGAAGCGAGCCTTGTGGTGCAGCCCAGAACTCCTCTGCAGACAGCCCTGTCTCTAGGCACTCACCATCAGGATCTCCAGCAGCTTGCTCTTCAAGGAGGAGTTAAAGCTTGCAGAATCACCCACAGCTTGGTAGGCAGAGCTGCAGTCGGTGATGCTCTGCACCAGCGCGAGGTTGTTCTGCAAGTCCTGAGGAGCAAGAGAGAAGAACATTCCTTGAACTGCGGGAAGGGACAAGGGCTGCAAGGGACACACGTGGGGACAACGCTAAGGGAAGGGCTTGGATCTTTATCTGGGCACAAACAGTTCCCCGAGGGACCTTTGGAAAGGGAAGGCCCATCTCAGCATCCCCCTATGTGGAGAGGCTGCAGCTGGGCACCCTGACACCCTGGCATGCTTCTTTGAGCTCTCACCCGGCAGCTGCAGCTGTAGAGCATCAGGACGTTGCCCACGATGTCTCCCTCCAGGTGGGCGAGCAGCTGTTCCTTGGAGGCACGCAGTGCCACGCTGCCGTGGGCGAGCATGAGAGCGCTGCGTGTGGCATGAGCTCTCGTGCTGTCCAGCTCCATCTGTGTGGGAAGAAATGCCTTGAGACACTCGCTAACGGCCCCCAGTGCCCCGCGATGCACCTGGGCTCCCAAGGCAGGAGCTGCAGGGAAAATAAGGCAGAAGAATGCCAAGATGGAAACCCGTAATGCTTTACCTTCTTGCGCCTGGAAATCCTGGCATTGCGGCCTTTGCACAGCCTGGACGCAAACATGGTGAGCGTGGCCAGGACTGTGTGGAAGTTGTTCTCAGC
>NW_024964404.1:0-6260 GCF_019238085.1 Lagopus leucura
ATGATCCTTGGGGTCCCTTCCAACCCGGGTGATTCTGTGATTCTGTGATTCTGTGCTTGCTCATTTTGCATTGGTGTGGCTTCACTTTGCCTAGCATACGTGAGCTCCACAGTATTAGAAGGATATAAAAATAAGAGAATGTGCCCAAAGGAGGACAACCAACAAAGTTGGTTAAAGGACCACAGAGGGAAATATTGGAGTGCATCGAGAGGAGGGCCACAAAGATGATCAAAGGGCTGGAGCACAGCCCTGTGAGGAAAGGTTGAGGGAGCTGGGCTTGTTTATCTTGGAGAAGAGAAGGCTCCAGAGAGACCTCATTGCAGCCTTCCAATATTTGAAGGGAGCTCAGAAGCAGAAGGGGGATCAACTTTTTACACCATCTGATAGTGACAAGATAAGGGGAAATGGCTTTAAGCTAAAAGATGGGAAATCCAGTTCAGATGTTAGGAAGAAATCTTTTACTCAGAGGGTGGTGAGGTACTGGAACAGGATGCTCAGAGAAGTTGTGGATGCCCCATCTTGGGAGGCATTCAAGGCCAGGTTGGATGTGGCCTTGTACAGCTTGATGTAGTGATTGGCAACTGTCCCCAAGGCAGGGGGTTGGAATTAGATGATCTTTAAGGTCCCCTCCAACCTGAGCCATTCTGTGACTCTGTGATATGTATGAGGAGCAGCCACGGTTTGTTCAGCTGAGAGAAGACAGAGGGGAGGCTTCGTGGCAGCCTGCAGCTCATTCGTGGCAGCCCACAGCCAACTTATGATCTCTGCTGTTTGGTGACAGCAACAGGGCCCAAAGAAACAGCGCAGAGCTGTGTCAGTAGGGTCAGGCTGGGGGTGAGGGAAAGATTCTGCACCAGAATGTGGGCTTGGAACAGGCTCCCCAGGGTGGTGGTCGTGGTTCCAAACCCGTCAGTAGTGCTGAAGAAGCATTTGGACAATGCTCTTAGAGTTGTGGTTTAACACTCACCTTGCCCTTTGTGGAGTCGGGAGCTGGACTCAGTGCTTGCCATGGGTTCCTTCCAACTCAGTTATCCTGTTTTACAATGGTCAAACAAAAGTAAATGCTGACAGATGGTCAGATATGTATGAGCATGCAGCGTACATGGAGGTGATGAAGTGTGCGTGCACACACATGTGCTCATGCCCTGTACTCCATCAGTCTGCTTTACACACACACACACACACAAACCTCTTTGCAGCCACTGCTGAGCCTTTTGCACTGATCTGCTGATGTTTCCAGTCCTCCCAGCATGTGAGGAGGGCGTTCTCTAGACATGTAGTCTCTGAAGCAAGCACTTCTGGGCACATCATCCAGGTTGCCCTCTTCTGCAGCAGTTGGTGCTGGGAAGGACGAGGTGTAGGAGCCTGTTGTAACCATGGCTGCTCCCCTTTCAGACATACATTTCTCCTTGCCAGGGTATGTTCCTGTATCTGTTTCTTTCTCTCCCTGTATTTGTCCACTGTAATGTTCATTACCATCATCTCCTCTTCCTTCTCCTTTTCCTCTTCCTCTCTTCCTCCTCCTCCTCCTCCTCCTCCTCCTCAGATCCTCAACTCTTGAAGACAGTATTAAACAGTACGAGCAGGATCTGGCCAGGAAGCTGTACCAGTCCCGGCAATGGGCTCCTGCTCCCGGGGCCAGGCCAGCTCAGATGCCTAGTCCAGTGCAGAGTCACGCCTCGAGAACCCCTGGGTCAGGAAACCAATCCAGGTGTGCACAGCCCCATCCCTGCCAGCTGCATGCTCCGTCCTGTCTGTGTCCCCCATCCTAACACCGTGCTCCCAGCTGCGTCCTTGTAGGGCTAGGGAGGATTCAGTGGTGCTGGAGTTCATTTCCCTAAGGTACCACAGACTACTGGCAGTCAGTGGGGATGATGGGTGGACGCTGGGTCTGTCTGGTTGGGTGGGAGCCGGCGTTTGTGAGGGCTGAACCCCCTTTTTCAGAGGTGATTTAATGTCCCAGTGGCAGCAGAGGGATAAAGCGTGGCACACTTGAGAACACAGGAGAGTAAAGCCCTGAAAGCTCACCTAGACATTGAGCCCTGGCAGTTCCCCTTCACGTTCCTCAATTTGGATTGCTCTCTGTCACACACGGCGCCTCTGGGAAGGCCTCCAGCATCTCAGTGGGTTGATGCTGAGCTCCAGGCTCTGTTCAGCACACGTGACAACGTGTGCATTTCAGGACAGTAACGTCTGATGGCAGCAAACTGAGCTGTTCTCTCCTGCTCTGAAAGTCTGTCTGCTGCGGGGAACCGAGGGTTCGTCTGGCCTTTCTGAGCTCAGCTTGTTGACTGTGGTTCAGCTGCTGGGCACAGAAGACGGCGTTCATCTCTTATAGAGAAAGCAATGTCTGATGTCTTTTTCTCCTTCCGTTCCTCCTCCTTTCTGAGACAGGATGAAATCCCTTGAACAGGATGCTCTTAAAGCCCAAATGGTCATTGCCAAGTCCAAGGAGGGAAAGAAGCGCAGCACTCTGGAGCAGGTGACAGAGTCACCTTCACCCGTTCCTACCCCGTCACCAACACCACTGGAAGGTACTGTACAGCAGCTTCTGAGGAAGAGTTAATGCTTCTGCAGGTTAATTGGCTTGAAAGAAGATGGGCAGGATGCAGTTTATTCATTCAGCTGAGGCTGGAAGGACCTGGAAGGATCTCTGAGCACAGGAGATGTTTCTAACAAACAGAAAACTTGAGATACCAAAACATGGTTGTGGGAAACAAGAGCAGAGTTGAAGAGAAAAGAGAAAAAAAGAAAGGAAAAAAAAAAGAGGCATTTGTTTTGAGAGTGTCTGTTGTGAGTCTGGTCCTTTATCACACTTAAACAACTGCTGAATGGAAGGGGCAGGCATGTGTGTGTGTTGCATGTAATACAGACGTTCAGTGAACAGTGTTTTTGTGTCATCTTTTGCAGATTGCAGTCCCAGGAACGTCACTTCACCAGGAAGGCTGGTATGAGACGTTCTGCTTGCTTTTGTTCTCTCTGTAAGCTTGGGATTTCTCCGTTACTCACCTTGGGTGTGGATCGTGCATCTGGGCTACGAGGTCCCTATGTAAATACTCAGCCTGAGGCAGAGCTGTGGCACTGTGGCTGGAGCTCTGCCCTTTGCTAGAGACATCCCCTTTGTACAAACAGGCAGCAATGTCTGTTTCCCCCTTCTCTGTTTTATTCTCTTCTCAGTAACACGAAACCAAACACTTGAGCTGAAATCAGCATCTCACTTTTTCTAAGTGCTCTATAAATGCAGCAGGACGTCGTTGCAGAGAACTGTCAAAATTGGTACAACAGAATGTGGGACCTGGTTCTGCCCAAAGTCACACACCAGCTCTGAATTAAGTGTCAGCTGTGCTGGAGCTGTCAGGAATCTTGCTGCTGATTTTTTTCCATACAGAGAGGGTTCTTACCTAAGCTAGTGCAGATGTGCAGCTCACTGGAGCACGTCGTGTTTTCTATGCAGCTTGGAGCACCTACCCTGAGAGCAGGGCAGACAAAAGGCAGAGCCCCAGTGTCCCTGAGATGCCTTCTTTCCCAGAGGCTGGATCCAGACACCGTTGACACTAACTGTGAATGATGCTTTGCTGCTAACTCTCCATAGATCACTCAGGGTGCTGTTGTGTGTCCATCCACTCCTCTCTCCTCACTCTCTCTTTTCTCTCTCTTCTCATTTACTGTCCCTTCTAGTCCATGTCTGAAAAGAAGTTTGACTACCGGGAATTTGCTGCTATTCCTTCCTCCAAACCTGTTTACGAAATCCAGGTATTCACTGCATGCTGAATTTCTGCCTGCTGTCGGATGGGTCAGGGCTTGATTTAGTGGAAGTGCTGCATATGATGTGACGACCCTCAGAGGCTGAATGGTGTGAGGAAGAGCTCTTCAGGGTGCCCCCCGTGTATGGGGCAATGACAGCTGGCCATGCTGCACTGAGGAGCCACTGGAGGCGTCAGTCAGGTGTTAAGAAGTTGGTCCAGATGGTTTTAAAAGCGATGGCAAAGCCTTTGCAAATACAAAGCAATCACATTTTCACCTTAACTGATCCTGAAATGTTTTCAAGCGAAAGATGAGAACTGAAAGGGAAGGAGAAAAGGTTGCCAACTAATTGCAAATGGGAGCTGGTGTTAACTTCAGGGTGGAATTATCCAGCAGCCTGCCCCAGAAGCAGCTGTGCTGACAGCTTTCTAAGTTTTAGCTCTGCTGCAGATAATCATGAAGTAATAAGTTCATATGGCATTATTAAAATGAATAGTGAGCTCTTCTGAAACGTTTGCTAAGCTTAGGGTAAGTATTAAGTACAAATTTGGATTAGTAGATGAACAAATGCAGAGCGCTTTGACTTCTCTGTCCTTGAAGCACTGTGTGCAGATAGGCTAAATTTTCTGTAAGAGCAAAATAAATAGGGCTTGGGATATTGATACCAGTCCCCAAGTTTATCATCCTGTGTGGATGAGGAAGGAACTCCTGGATGAACAGAATCCTGTCCACCTGGGAAGACTATAGGAATGTTGTCAGGGCCTCTGTGGATGCAGTGAGAAAGGCAGAGACCTTCTGGGAATTAAACCTTGCAAAGGAGGTAAAGGACAACAAAATAAGAGGTTTTTTAAAGTATGTCAACAGTAAAAGGAAGACCAGGGAAGATGTGGGTCCCCTACTGAATGAAGTGGGTGCCTTGGTAACAGGGGATGCTGAGAAGGCAGAGATTCTGAATGCCTGCTTTGCTTCGGTGCGTAATGCTAAGTCTAGCGCTTGGGAATCCCAAACCCTGCAGGTAAGAGAGAGTGTCTGGGGAAAGGAAGGCTTTCCGTTGGTTGAGGTGGGTCTGGTTAGGGAGCACGTAGCCAAAATCAACGCTCACATCCACGGGCCCCAACGGGATGCACCCACGTGTGCTGAGAGCGATGCAGCGATGATTGCTGAACTGCTCTCTGGTTGGATACCTGTGTTCCCCAAGGTTCAGTGCTGGGTCTGGTCTTGTTCAACATCGTCATTGATGACCTGGATGAAGGGATAGAGTCCACCCTCAGCGTGTTTGGTGATGATACAAAGCTGGGAGGAGTGGCTGACATGCCTGAAGGCTGTGCTACCATTCAACCAGACTTTGACAGACTGGAGAGTTGAGCAGGGATGAACCTGATGAGGTTTAACAGGATCAAATGTTGAGTCTTGCACCTGGGAAGGAATAACCGCAGGTATCAGTAGAGGTTGGGACGTGAGCTGCTGGAGGGGAGCTCTGCAAAGAAGGACCTGGGGGTCCTGGTGGACGACAGGTCGGCCATGAGCCAGCAGTGTGCCCTGCTGGCCAAGAAGGTCAATGGGATCCTGGGGTGCATTAAAAAGAGCGTGGCCAGCTGGTTGAGGGAGATGTTCCTCCCCCTTTACTCTGCCCTGGTGAGGCCACATTTAGAACCCTGTATCCAGCCCTGGACTCTGCAGTTCCAAAAAGACAAGGATCTCCTAGATGGAGCCCAGCAGAGGGGCACAGAGATGATAAAGGGCCTGGAGCATCTCTTGTATGAGGAAAGGCCGAGTAACCTGGGGCTGTTCAGCCTGGGGAAAAGAAGACTGAGAGGGGAGCTGATAAATGCTTATAAATTTCTAAAGGGAGGTGGGAGGCAGGTGGATGAGGCCAGGCCCTTCTCAGTGGTGTGTAGCAGTAGGACAAGGAGTGACAGCCTAATAGCTGGACACAGGCAGTTCTGTGCTAACACACGGAAGAACTTTTTTGCAGTAAGGGTGATGGAGCGCTGGAACAGGTTGCCCAGAGAAGTTGGGTCTCCACCAGAGAGATACTCAATGCCAACTGGATGCCCACCTGTGCGACCTGTTGTACGGAACTGCTTGGGCAGGGGGATTGGATTCAATGGTCTCTTGAGATCCTTTCCTACCCCTTTGATTCTGTGATTGAGTGCTGACTTTCAGGCCATCTCAAGTTTTGGCCCGTGACCAAAGTCATGGTTCTCACATGGTGGCGTTGCTCTGATCTGCTGAACTACAGGCGCCTGTGGTTGGTCGCTAGAGTCGTTCCTCCTTCCATGAAGGCTGCAAGGTTAACCTTGCAAGAGGGGGTCAAGGACAACAGAAAGGGCTTCATCAAACACACTGCAGATAAAACTAACACTAGAGGCAGCGTAGGCCCACTGATGCTTGAGGCGGGTGCCCTGGTGGCAGAAGTTGTGGGGTGTTCAGGAGCCGTGGAGATGTGGCTCCTGTGGACGTGGTTATTGGGCATGGTGGGGATGGGTTGGGTTGGGCTTGGTGATCTATTAGGC